>NW_011967136.1:529235-544351 GCF_000949405.1 Vollenhovia emeryi
TTGCATTTGCGCATAAACGCCTTTATGGACGTTTTACAATTCAAATGCAGATTTGATATTTTTATTTTCATTGCAAGGAAGTAACTGCAAAGTAACGATTCGTTACTTTTTGAGCAACTGTAACGCGTTACTTTTCAGAATTGGTAACTAGTTACATTTTTAGCGAAAAAACTGTAACTCGATACTTTTTTAAAGTAAGTTTCCCAACCCTGATTATATAATAGCATTATCTAAATGTAACTATGAGAATCGATATCCGCAAGCGTGTCGATATCGCGTGTGTATATTGAACCGCGTGTTCCGTGGAGATTCGTAAAATTATATGGTGAGACATAAAGGGGATTTCGCGGTGAACAAATAGACGCTCGCGGCGAAAATCAAACTTTCATCGCGGAAACATCGGGAATTTGGGAATCGACGTCGGAGAAATTCGCAGGATCGTTACGGGATCGAGTAAGCCACTTGAACGCGAGGATATTAGGCGATGGTTACCGAAGGAGCGAGCGATAAAAGTCGAATGGGTAACCTAATTCGGGTCGACGAAGGGAAATATCCGAAAATAAAGCGGACCTTAGCCGGATATTCTCATGCGGCGATCATCGGCGTGTTTGCGTCGAACGGTATACAGCTCGGTTTCGAACGGCTGCACCGCGCGATCACCTGTCACTGATAAATATTAAAATCGAAATATTTCACTCGCGTGTTATTTGTTTTATAATCAAAGCGTGGAAACATTTCGGAAAGCAATTTTTTGCGTTGGTTTTTTGCGCTGTTCTTTCTCGTGAAATAATTGTTTCATTACTGATCACTTAATTTGTCTATTATTTTCGCGACAGTACCGTTATAATTCCTCTAAATTAGCTTCGAAATCCACTGCTCGTGCCACTGCCATTATCTTTTCTGTGCATGATGCGACGTCGGAGATGCTGCTGTAATAATATCCAGCATGATTTAGCAGTAATATTTTGGGGCAGACGTGCCGCCATAAAATACACAAGCAATTTACGCGACCCTTTGATGTGAAAAATAGAAAGGGAAGTGCGTCGCGCAGACTATTTGTAGATCGTAGACTTTACTTAAGGTAACAGGAACAAAAATGTAATGAGATAAGGGCAAAAGATTTTTTCCGCGTTAAAATTTTATTCAGCACAAAACCGGACGCGAAACACACACACACATCCAAGAGGGTAACCACTAGCTAAAATGTTGTCCCACCGATTACATGACTTCATTTGATTTCATCTGATTACAAATAATCTCATCTAATTGCAAATAATTTTCTCTTATATGCTTAAAAATATGTGACGTTGTTAAACCTCAAAGAGTTGTTAGATTTCCTCAAAATATATTTTTCTTATTTTACTAAGAAGTGTTTGCTTGTAGAAGTAATTTCAGTTAAGATTGTAGTATTCGGTTAGGTAGAAAACGTGTTTCCTTGCTTTTCTACTTTTCCCGCTAGTGACTAGTCTAACCGTGGTCTTAATGGAAAGTAATTTTGTACTTTATGTGCTGTTTATTGTTCCAAATTTGCGCGCAAAGGTGTATGAACGTTTTAACTCGCTGTTGTTCTAACAGCAACTACTTCTGTCTTATTATGAAAAGAATACGCTCTGGGAAAAAAGAAGACAGTAATCCATTTTGGGGCCCACAATTAGTAATTGAATTATTTGGATTGTTCGTAACTCTACTATGGGAAAAATTTTGACTGTTTTTTTGTACTTAAGCAACATTTCGGTTAGTGCCTCTTAAATGAAAATTATCTTTGCGTTATTTCATAAGTTTTATCGACCTACACTGGCTATAGCGATTTTTGTTGACCGTATCAAGCTATTAAAATTATTATTGCGAAAAATATTACCCCAGCCAGGATTCGAACCTGGGACCTCCTTACAATCCGTGACGGGCGTCTTAGCCAGCTCGACCACCGGGGCTGTGATAATACTATTCGCAATAACGTGTATATAAGTTTAAGATGTTGTTTACGCATCTATTTCGACTTTCCAGAAACTGTGCGTCGATACGGATTGTCGACCGCACAATAACCTGTCGATATATAATTACCACTCTTGTTTCTTAACACACCATCGACCTTAGATAATGGTGTCCAACAACTGATGTTATTAATTTATTAATTATTACACCAAGGACCAAAAACTTGGTTTCCTCCGTTAGGAGGAATGGGATCAGGGGGAGGGAAGGGAAAAGGGAAATTCTAAAAATCGCATATCGACAGGTTATTGTGCGGTCGACAATCCGTATCGACGCACAGTTTCTGGAAAGTCGAAATAGATGCGTAAACAACATCTTAAAGTTATATACACGTTATTGCGAATAGTATTATCACAGCCTCGGTGGTCGAGCTGGCTAAGACGCCCGTCACGGATTGTAGGGAGGTCCCAGGTTCGAATCCTGGTTGCACTGAAAAAAATTTCTGGTTGAATATGGACGAATCAGATAATTCCTTTAGGATTTACCAGAATTCCTTTAGGATTTACCAGAATTTCTGTAGGATTACAGGAATTCTGGTAAATCTTAAAGGAATTATCTGATTCGTCCATATTCAACCAGAAATTTTTTTCAGTGTGGGGTAATATTTTTCGCAATAATAATTTTAATAGCTTGATACGGTCAACAAAAATCGCTATAGCCAGTGTAGGTCGATAAAACTTATGAAATTTTGGTTTATAATTTCTGGCGATATATAATTACCACTCTTGTATCTTTGCGTTACTTAATATCGGTAGAACTAATTGAAAGAGTTGATTAGTATTACTTAAAAATCTTGGATACATATAGAATAGCTAATTGCGAGTTTTAGTTACGCGGGATAAAATATTAAAAAGATTAGAGTTACGAACAATCTAAATAATTCGATTACTAATTGTGGGCCCCAAAATGGGTTGTTGACTGTCTTTTTTCTTTCAGAGCGCGCTTATAGGCGTGAACTACGATATATATATTTGGATATTTACTAAAAGAAGTAAATTTTTTGGGAAAATGAAAACGAGCTGAGAAAATGTTCAAGTTTAACGTTTATTGTCTAACAAGTGACGAAACTTGGAAAGACAAAACGATTACACGGGGATTTCGTGGGGATTTCGTAATGATTTCGGAGACACTGTCCCATGATTACATGAAGTGGTTACCCCCTTGCACGCACCCGTAGTGTCTTTCAATAACAATATTCCATGATCGTAAAATTATAAAAAGTACATAAGCGAAGTAAGGATACGAGAGCGTTATTCGGCACTAAAACGTTTACTGTGCACGCGGGCATATCGCGCGCTAATCCAAAAAGTTTCAATAGTCTCCAACCGTCTCGTATTTTCCAGTTTTACATCCCTTCGTAATATCGATCTCTCGCGAACGGAATGGCAAGTTCTCCTCCGCGGGTCCTCCGTAGAGAGACTCGCTCTCGCGCGGGACGTCCTCCCCCCCTCTCCCTCCCTCCCGTGAGACGCGAAAAGCGCCGCCGCACGCGCTCGCTCAGTTTCGCGGCCGGCTCGTCCCCGATTGATTCGTTCGATTAACGTTTCGAATATCGCCGCGCGGTGACCGCGGATGACCATTCGGTGATTCGACGTTTCTGCCTCTTTTGTCCTCATTCGCCCCCTTCCTCCTCCGCTCCCACGTCCCCCATTACACCCGCGAATCGCATCTCCGCGTATTTCCGCATCCGCATCGGGCACGCCTGGTTGAGGGTGCGCTGTAACGCGGTGACATGTGGGCGCCCCGAAAAAATTACGTAAATTAATGTCAATTGCGGCCGGTCGGCGTCACGGGGGTGGGAGCGGGAGGGGGGGCAGGAGGGAGGAGGCAGGAGGGCAGCGGAAGAGCGGCGCGCGGGGAGGGACGAGGAGAGGCGCGAGTGGGGTAACACGATGAGGGAGAATGCGCGGAGAGCTCTGAGGGATGACACGGCGGGTCCTCTCCGCGAGAGGGGCGATGAGTGCGGAGAACGGGGAACGTGGGTACAGCACGGCGAAAAGGGGTAGCGGGGCGGCGGGGGAGGGGGGGGGCGGCGCGCAGGGTGAGCCGGTGGGACTGTATGTGATTGATGAGGCAGTGATAGCGACGGGTCTGCACTCGACACCTCGCTACTGCCACCAAACAATGCATATTCATCGGTCGTATAAATAATGCCTGTTTAATACATAAATATACATTAACGCGCGGTCGCGCGGGTGGGAGCGGCGCGGCAGGAAGAGGAGAGGTAACTGCGACTCGCTGTACCGAATAGATGGCCCCCCCGCGCGCGTTGCATCAGCAAACGAAGGTAATTCCAAACGACTGACTTCTGATCGAGGTGGTGAATTTTTATTCGAGTTTATTGTCGTCGACGGCCTCGTACCGGATAATATCCTCGTACTTATATATATCCGATAGCGTTTTTTTTTCGCGGCGCTTATTCTTCTTTTTTTTTACAATTTTCTGACACGCTCGCGGCGATATTTCATCCGTTTGAATTAGTGGAATTTAGATTTCTATCTCCACCGTTGTCGTCGGTACATTAATGAATGTTACGAACGATTATTAAAGTGCGACAATGTTCGTATATACATATTTTAATTAATTCATGATAGTAATGGAATGGCAAATGAAATATGAATCAAATTTCAACGTGTATGTTAAAAGATTTTTTCGTACTGCATTGAAATTTATTAAATCGCGCAAATGGAATATTGCATGTCTATTATATTGTATTAATGGAGCAATAAATTATTTGTGGAAACAGGAGAAGTTTTTAACAGAATATTCCCACTTGATATTTTAAATAAATAACAATTTTAAATAAACGCCACAATATACGAGAAGTTATGGGGCGGCGCGAACTGTTATTTTCGAATGATATATCTATTTGTTTTCATAAACTTTGCAAAAATATTTAATGCCTATGTGCGGAATGAACATTTTCATGTAAATGCGTACGGTACAACGCAACGGAGTGTCACGCATAATATCGAGATGCGATGCATTCCGTGTGCAAATCGAAACGGACAACTGTCGGCAAAATAAAAACGATTTTTCCCCCACGCGATCCGGCAATACGTTGACCGTAAAACTGGGTGTGCAATTTTCCAAAATTTCGTTACGCCGCGCTCGCGCGCGCGCATTCATACAATATTTATTTGAAGCAATTTTCCGCGCCAAGTCGGAGCGCCGCGACGTGACTGTTTCGCAGCAGGAGAGAGAGAGAACCGTCTCGTAGTAAATTGAAACCTGTCGAATCGTGAATTTAAATCTGGCCGCGTGATCGGGCGGATTTTCATATTTTTTTTTCTTTCGTTGTCATTTATCACGGGCGGATTAGGCGCCCATTTATCATCAGTCGCGGCTCCTGATGAACGAGTACGCGACCGTGTGCGTGCGTGTGTATTACGCGGCGTATCATTGACGATATGGTAATGAGTTTCTTGTAAGATTTGCCGTGTCGCATTTTTAATGAATTTCCAGCCGGACTGCTTGACACATTTTGCGCGGGACGCAAATGCGTTCGTTTATCCAGTGACTTAAACGTTCCGATTAACGTTAAGCAAAGGGTGGAATGTACCGACCCTTCTCCTGATATCCTTCCAATTACAATTCTTGTTGGCTCCCACATTGCCCGCGCGTTGCTGTGATAAATCATATCTGATTTTGCCGATACTTAGATTGTTTTCTCTTTTCCGCTATTTTCATACTTGATATGTCTAGCTCTTACAAAATGGGGACGATTTTCAGGTCTCCACCTCTGTCACCTTCTCACGCGGATTTGCGTGTTCTGTCTTCGGTATCTCGAATCTATCGTCGACCGTTGCGGACACGCAAATCTACGTATAAAACTTGTAGTTTGTAACCGCGATATGTTTCGCGATATTTATATACTCTGGATATGCAATTGGTATTCTACATACCGCTATAAAATATCAGCTACGTACATCATATTGTTTCCATTGAATCTTTATTACGAAGGTAATTCCGTTAGCAATATTGAAATTTTATGAAACGCAATAACTATCGACTAAAAACCGCGGCAACTGAATATGAAAATATTGAGAATCTAAAACGTAATACCCGCTGATAATTCTTTCCGCAGTATCGTTTTCAGTAAAAAGTTATCAATTTACCGTAAAATATCATAAGGCGCGTGTTGAAGCACTAGAAAGTATATCACATCGCGATGAGCGTATTTCCTCTCTCCGTAACCAGTTAGATCGAGCTGGGGAATAGTCTCGCTGTAATGCCCGGAGTTAATTCAGGAAGCCGTCACGGGGGAAGCTTCCTCGGTTTCATCGTCGGGGGCGGCTGCCGCGAAATTAGGTATCGGGGAGAAAGAAAAGGTGAAGCCGGGACGACAAAGATCAGACAAGACAGACACGAGTTCTCGTTACCGGATTCGCGTAGTCTGCTTCAGTTAAATTTCGAGGACGGTAGAATAACAATCGCCCATGAATCCAACGAGGTCCGTGGTTTCGCGACCTCTCCGCATTTCTGGGTGATAGTTTTCAGATTGCAATCGAACTGCTGGGCGTAAAGAAGGGCTCGAGTTCGTTGTGTTCTTTTTTTAACCATTAGACCACGAGTGTGTACAGTCCAACAAAATAGTGAATATATTTTCGCCCAATGCAATATTAATTTAGAGTCAATCTGAGGAACATTACGAACGTCTCGCGACGAAGAAAAAAGAGAGAAACGTACAAAGTATTTTTTTAATTCGAATAATATTTTCTAAAATTTATACAGGACGCTTTGTTTTTAGGGCGTGATTATTTAATCGTATTCGGTTTGCGTTGCGATCCTTTTGAGTTCGATCTCATTACAATTAAACGATATGCCAAAACAATTTTTCCAAAAGTCGCCAGTGACAACGAGAGTTTACTTTAGAACCGTACAAACGCGAGGCAGCGGCCCCGCGTTTAACATAATACGCGACTTTCAAATCACATTGTCGCAACAGAAAACAAAGCTTGAACATTTGCGCCCCGGCGCAATATACGGCGACAATGTCAATGCACTACCGTAACTTTCAAGCCCGACCACACGAGTAAATTACATCCGAATGACAACAATACCCTCCCCCACTGATATCGGGGGTATCGCCCGAATCCCATCGCGTCGCGGTACAGCGAACGCGTGCGCGATTCAATTTCGCGGGATCGCGCGATACGCGTAAATATAAATCGGTGCCCCTGGTTCGAAAAAGGCGCCGCCATTCTAAGCAAGTGTTTGCACGCTAAAGTCCGTCCGATCCACCGCGAATATAAGAGTATAACAGGATAAAGTGTAAGATTAAATTTCACGGTATCTATACATTTCTTTCCCGCGAGCCGCTTTTCCCCGACTTAGTCTCTCAAATCGTTTGCGATAAGTTTAAACAAGCATTTTTTTTTGTTGAGGTAAACCGAAACGATCGAGTAAGCTTTTCACATAAAATTTCACACACATATCAATCTATATTTTCGTGCGCTTTCAAACGCTTTGATATCTCGGGTAAATCGCAACATGTGAATTTTTTAGGAGATTTAGCAAAAAACATGCATTGCGAAAATCAAGATTAAAACGCATACATTAAACTACTAGAATTTGTATGTAAAATTTTAAAGTGCTTTAAAATAATTTATAATGAATATCCTGTCTACATCGAATATGAGATACCTAATTCCAGTCGTGTTAGCTTGAAGTAGCCAGTTTTCATTGGTTATATCGCAAACTTTAACAAGTCTAAATAAAAATTGTCCTCAATATTTCTCAAAAAGTTCATAGACATTTTAAATTGTTTCTTTGATACACTTAATGCAGTTAGCAATATTACAGTCTAAAGAAAGCCAATGCGATGAGGTAGGTACATAGTCGCGCGCAATCTTCGAAAGCGGACGATTTGGGTCACATCTCCTCGGATTTCTTTTTCTTACTCATTCGCGAATTTCAATGTAGGAAAATCCCTTTCTAAAAAAGTGATGTTACCGGCGTGAATGTCGTTAATATCGTACAGTTGAGACCTCTTTGCCGCGATGCCGATTGGTTTTCTCGAAGTGCGATATGCTTCACTTCTCTTTTAGAATCGTGTCATGCTTCAGCTCGCATGTGAACTTTGACAGTTGTGCAAAAATATACTTAAAGAAAGTTAGAAACTAAACAGACACAGGCATTTCCGCCGATGCGTGTACAACTCTGCTGGTGCAAATCGTATCAGTGAGTGATAAATTACTTTTTATTTTAAATTGACGTTGCGCGTACAATGACTTCTCTGCATGTATACAAGTTCTTAAAAGTATACAATGCTCAACTGCAAAGTGCGCGCGCGAAGCGCGCGTTTTGTCATTTCTAGTACACTCAAAAAACCCCATGTTATAATTGCATCGACAGTGATGGTGGAGACTGTAAATCGTCTGCGCACGGGAAAAAAGTGCTGTTGAATTAAGCAAAATGAAGTTGCTTGAATTAAACGTTAACGTCACGGGCTACCACAAACATAAAAAATTCACTAAATTGCATTTGCTATGGATTTTACTTTTAAGCATCGAACTAAAATATCCATATTATTAAGACAACAATCTGATGTTTTTCATTTATTAATGCTGATGTCGTTTCAACAATTTTGTTTCACTGGTCTTGTTGATACAACATCATTCTTTTTTTCCGTGCGTTGTTCGATAGCGAAACCGACGACAGCCACCGAGGGGGAAACTGACTTTCTTGTACACCAATGCCCACTAATGCCCAGTGAGCATTACTTTATCTTGTTTTATCTTATTTTATCTTTATAATGTCCCAGCAAGGCCTAATGCCCAAAAATGCCTAGTAATGCCCCGTAATACCGCGAAGAACGGAAAAGCGAAAGAGATAAGCGGGGACGAAACGTGGAAAGAGAGAGAGTTGTGGGGGTAGGCAACATCTGGCGCTCATAAGCAAAGTAATACCTTCCCCACTGACCGCGCGGATTTTTTACAATTATAGAGACCTTCGTCGACTACTGTCGTGTATGAGCGTGTCATCTTTTTCCTCTTGTAGTATCTTATATACGGGTGTAATCCTAAGTTATTTCAACTTCTTGAGCTTTACAATATGTACAAGTGTAAGTGATTGTTCGTTTTATACACACTGGTGCATATATGTCGCAGCTAGCAGAAAAGAAAAAAACTGGGGATGCGAAACGAATAGCCCTTTTTCAAGAAATTGAGATCTCGTGCAAAAATTAATTCTAGGCAATCGGAAATTGTCGCGGATTATCATATCACGAGGTCTTGACAATTGACTACAAAACGCCACGTAAAATTTATCTAAAAAACAAGCAAATTAAATTGAACAAACTTTTCTTCATACGTAAACTAAAATTACATACACATACGTAAACGAAAATTTTATTAAACTCTTTATATCTATATACGGATAAATACATTGTTCGCATTATAGTAAAATAAGTCACGAGAGAGAAATTAAAATTAAATTATCATGAGCCCCTTCTCTGTAAAGTGACGTTACATGAATTCACAAAAAGTGTTGCGTTTTCGTAACGTTTGTCGGAAATGGGTTAAGCCTCAGTTCTAGTATAAAATGCAGCATCGTCCGCGACCAACACACAAACGAGTCGGGGTTGTGAATTCGCGATGCTCGCTCGAGTCATGCCGTGCGCGTGCATCGACCGCGCTCCTGCAAATAATCAATCCGTCCGAGGCGCCGGTGAAAGAGAGGGACAGAGAGCGAGAGAGGGAGGGAGGGAGAGGAGAGGAGATCGAGATAAAGAGAGGGAGAGAACGAGAGCGTGTTAACGATCCACTGATCAATTAGGCTTCGCGTGCGACGCGTGCGATGCCCGCGCTGAAGGCCATAGAGAAGAGGAGTGCATCTCCACCCTCCGTTCGCGTGGCAGCGGCGTGTAACACGTGTAACACGTCGGACAGGGACGAAGAAGAAGCGTGTTCGGGGCGCTGGCGTGCAGAATTACGAGAAGATCGCGTGCTAAACGATTTTGCTCTTCGCCCTCGCCGCGCCGCTCCTTCCTCCCGCCCTCGCCCTCGTCGTTCTTCTTCTGCTATGGTGGTGGAGTGACACGTAGGACGCCGCGGAGATCGCAAGGTATTGCATTATGCACTGACTTCCCAATTTTAGCGAGCTTGAGTCGAATATTTTCGGAGGTTACCCTATAAACCCCGTTATATAAAGGTTTACCCGCCCTCTCTCGTCCCTACCACCGGAGTACCCGATTCTTTTTGTTCGGCGGATACAATTAAGTGAACTGTCAGATCAATTCGCATAAAACTTTCGAGTTGAGAAAGTTGAATTTTTTACGTAGTGCATAAAACAGAATGTCTATTAACATCTAGACGAATGAGATATTATTCGTCGCATTGTCTTCTACCCCGAGACGGGGAGAGGAATCTCTGGCTGAATAGCGAAATGCATATTAACGTCATTTGTTTTGTACTCTAAAAGTCGCGTTTAAACGCTTAACGTTTCCAAGCACTATGCATGTTAAAAGGCTCCGAAAGTGAGTTAAAAAAAAACCCGCGCAACAGCTGAAAGTGCTGAAAACTTAAAATAAGATAAAACAATATTGCGTTCCTTCCGCGATTAAACTCCGGGTCTGCGAGATTTATAACGCGATGTACAAAAATTATACTCTGACGAGACACGATCCACCTAGACGCGCGGACCTCGTTGTAACGTAATCGTCGCAAATTTACAGCGGGCGAACGATATCCTCTTTGTTGCTGAAGAGTGAGCCGCTGCGGTTGTCAAGCTAATAAATTCCGGATATCCGTGTACGCGCGGCAACGCGCGCGATAGAAGCAACAATATGAACCGAGAGGAGAGCATAAATCACTTTAACGCCCTTCGCCTTCAATGGCTGATGCGTCCAATTTTTACGTGCAACGCGACGCGACACGTCGGGCGCCGCGATATATCGATAATTGCGGTTTTTGTCACAGCGCCCCCGACAACGCCCAAGCGCGAAATAATCGAAATTTTTCAACGGCCTCGTAACCGTGAGCTGAACAATGCCGCGTTTATTAAACTGTTCGCGCAATGTGAAACAACGTCAATGTCTATTGTGCCGGGAAGAGGGGAATTAAAACGTTAATTGCGCCTGAAAGTCGACCGTGTCAACGATCATGTCATCACCGGGTATGCATTCTTCATCGGTTTACTTTTTATCATTTCGAGTTCGAGTACTTAGCAAGCCGAGTTTATTATTATTATACCGCTCGTATATTGTAGAGCGAGGCGAGACTGTGGGAATAATGCATAATGTACTAGTACTTTTTTTTAACTTAAAAATTCGTTGAACATATAAATTCGTTTTGCAAACTTCCTTTCCTCCGGTACGAATTTATCTTCACTGACCTAGTTTCACTCCGTCTTGGGTGATACCAAGTAATTCAAACTTCCAATGAAAACAGAAGAAATAATATACTGCGGATTGTATTGTTGAAATTAGAAAAACTACGGCCCGTGTCGTCGAAGCTTTGCGTTCGAAGGGAATAGGAAACGTTCGAGATAATTTGTTTCTTCTTCCCTTTTTTTTCGGCAAAGGCGTTTCAGAAAATCGTATAAATCGGGATGAGGGATAAAATGCCGAATCGATTGTCAAGATTCTTAATGGACGGGAAGGAAGCAAATAAGAGGAAGCGGGGATGCTGCTCGATAGTTCACTGATAGTCCACTCTCGCGATCCTCTTTTCTCTCCCTTTCGCTCCTCGTCTTCCCTCCCGCATCTGCTCCCGCCCCTTTTCGTTGCGCTGCATTCTGGTGGCGCACGAGCGTATAATGCAAGTCCTCGGAAAGCCCAAAAAGGAAATAAACAAGCCCCTAACTGAAATCGGGAATGTGAAGTGGATGGTAGTTTAAAACGATTCGCTCTCGGCTGCTCCTTCTTCTCTCCTCCCTCAGGTCCTTTCTTTTTCCCGACCGATAGTCGCATTCCGCTCCCTCTTCGGTTAAAGCGGCGCCCTTAAACGTAAGCGCACATATATCACTCACACGTACCTGCCCGCCCGTACACATTCGCGCGTGCGTACGTGTCTCGATACCTTCCTGTTCGGTACTTACATGACCCACATGAGCGGGAAGTTAAGCGATACTCGAAAACGAGGCGAACTCGAGGAAGACCGTGGGAGTCGCAAATCCGTCATTTCGGGCGAACGAGGCGTGTACAGGGTGCATCATAAATAGTTGAACCCCCCCAAGTCACCGCGGGAATCTATGTGTGTTCTCCGCCGCTTCATTTTTGCGACGCGTGCGGAATTTTAATTTTACTCGCTTTAGTGGGATGCTGAGAAGAAAATAACGCGGCTAAATTTACATCTCGTGGGAATGGATCAATCGTGTCGCGTTAATGATACAGTAGTAATCGGGCTTGTACGCCAGAATATAAATTACAATTGTCACGTGCGTGCATAATCGTCAAAATAAATGTTACGATAAATGTTAATAAATTTGTAGAAATGAAGCAATGTGAAAATTGGTTGAAATAAATCTGTAAAATGAACGAGGTGATTGAATGGGGAAATCCGATATTTTGTATTTGAATACGCTTCACGAATTCTAGCCTGCAAAGTGTCCGATTTCACCGGTTACTAATTTAAATTGTCGCTCATAGCGACGGTCTCGGTGGTCTAGAATCTAATATTTCTTTATTTGGAAAAGCATTTGCCTTTCTAACCATTTAGTCACGATTACTTGATTGTTCTTTAAAGAGAATTAAATTGGAACAAATGAAATTAACGAAATCAATATAAGTAGATTATAAAGGTGTTTTTTTTACTCTGTGTTTAATTATATTTTTTTATGTATTATGAAATAATTAACTTCTCTCTTTCTTTCGTAACTGCATTTTGTATTTATTTTAAATTGTACATTTACTTTATTGCTTATTTTATATTTTATAAATTAAAATTGTCAAGTGCATATGTGTGCTCGGCTATGTGCGTGTGTGTGTATTACTTTATGAAACAAAATGGAAGATTACACACTTTGTACAATAATTCGGGACGTATGTCAAAGATTTCTATAATATTATACAGAAAAATATCGAGCTCTATTATCGTCTTCAATTGTTCGAGCTTCGCGAAGCGCGTCGTTTCCTCGATTATATCGCACACTCTCTCCAACGGAAGAAACGAACAGATAGGAGAGAAAATAGTTGGCGCGGTTAATTAAGCGGACTCTAGCAGAGACTAGTAGACCTTCCCTCCGACTGAAAACCTATTAGCTCGGCTACGAGCGATCGATCCTACGTCCCGCTTAAACTAATCTATATTTACGGTACAAAGATTGAACCGGCAATACAACTCCAACAGAGTACATTGCCGACCTTAAACTCGAAATAGCAACTACGTGTGTTGACTGAGTATTTTGATCGAGAGGGGGGGAAAAAATCCCCGCCCGTAAAAATATCAGACGAGCCATAAAATAGATTTCTCGACATAGGGTTTCGTAAAATATGAAGGAACCGGAACCATAAAGATTGATTGACCTTAGTTTACAGAAGTAGCGGATATCAAAGACACCAAAAAATATATATATATCGATTCGTTTTTGTGTTACGAAGTCGATCTGAGGCCAAGAAACAAATGAATAGACGTAAACGCAATGTTAATTTCCTTTCTAAAGTCACCGAGCAATATCGAAAGCATTCGATTATCAATATGCAAAATTATACGAGTGGAACGTAATCGAACATATATATATAAAATTAAGAACCGGTAGTTTAGAGAGAAGAGAAAGAGAGAGAGCGAGAGAACGGGTGTGTTTGTGTGAATTAATACGCTTATAAATTATGTACACGCGCAAATACCTATCGCCCCGGCTATTAACCGGTCGACAAGCGCAGTTCCCCTTTAGTCTCGCGTAACACACTCTCTCGTGTAATATCATTTCCGCATAAATCTTATAAAGCGCACGGCTGACGCGAGCGACGGCGGCGTGACTGGCTGGCGAGTCGCGCTTAAACCGCGAAGATGAGAGGAGCGTGATAAGAGGAAAAAAGCTTGCAGGAAAATGGATGCGTCACGTACTGTAACTTACTTTGCCGTACGAGTTAATCTAACTATGAAGTTTCCCACATAAGGGGATGCGGGTAGGCGCGCGCCCCCTCATTCTCCCAAGTAGTTTAAGTTAAGTCAATGCTAATTTCGTTCTGCCTTTAGACGGGTAGGGCGAGATTTACGCAATCGGACGTACGCCATGCCCTTCAACCGCCGTTTCTTCGGTGCGGCCCGCCACTCCGTCGGACTTGACGCTGATTAGCGTTCCTAATAGTCTGGATTAAACGGTGAAATCCGCGCGACTTATTGTTCACATCGCGGGAGGAAGTTAAAGTTTTAACGCAGGTGATAATTCCGCAGCCTGGGAATAATAAACTTGGTTGAAACGCGGGAACATCGAGGTAACTTTCGGCAGTAACTTTCACGGCTTAAATACCACCTGTTAAAAACACGCGCCTTTCTGCAAAATATGTTTCTAAAGAATTACAAAAATTTAGAAAAAAAAACCGTTGCATGCATTTATATTCAGCTATAGATCGCGATAGATTCCATATTTACTCCCGGCGTTATTTCGATGTATACTTTTTTTCAGTTTAAAAAGCCAATGCAGCAAAGTTAAAATAATAATAGAGGCTAATCTTTTTATGTCTTTTATGAGATATTATGTTGATAGGCATATGTAAATTACATATGAAAAATGAGAGGTCGTAACAAAAGCAAGAAATTATATCCGCTAACCCGCCCGGAAGAATGCAGGCAGGAAAAACAAGCGTGTTTACCGTTAAAAATTCAATGGCGCTGCACTGATAGTTCAGCCGATGTCGGCCGGCGGAATCAATCAAAAAGAAAGCGCACTTTCTCGCGCGAAAAACAACGAATTAATATTTAAATGATAAATGGCTTGGCGGGCGGGTTGCCCCATAATTATTGGAAAACGCGAATCTCGCGGCATATAACTCGAATGATTACCTTTCTCATCCTATTTCGCGTGTTGCGCCGTGGGAAAATGTGAGGAGGGGTAACCAGAAAGATATTCCGCGCGCGCTTATTTAAAAGTAATTAAACTTCCTGCGTATAATTCGAACTTGTTAAATCTTCGCCATATATACAGGGTGGGCCATTTTAATTTATACAGTCGATTTTTTAAAA
>NW_011967136.1:544779-553037 GCF_000949405.1 Vollenhovia emeryi
TTAAAATGGCCCACCCTGTATATACATATATGTATGTGTATCTCTTATCTCATTTTAAACTGATTTAAAAGTAATCCATTTACATATCTATCTAGCCTTTAAAATTTACAAAACCTTTATAAAATAATTCATTAATAATTTATGCGTCTCTTTTTATCGCTGCGAAATCTTATTATATGGCGGATAATTTGAATTTAATTAATTGATATTTAATTAATTGGTATAATAAAGAAAACTGTTTGCATTAATAACTGAAAAATCTGCTTCTCATTATGCATTGCCTTTGCTACATTTTTAATAGCCAATCATTAATCTCGAAAAAAATTACCCTGATAAGAATCTCTTTATTTTCTCCTTTTTCAAATGATAAACAACCTTTTGTTTGTCGGAATTTTGATGTCGCCTGTTGTTCCGTAAATTTGATATCGTCTTTTGTTCAAGAATTTTGACATTGTGTTTATCATTTTTGTAAACAAAAAATCAAATTTTTGCTAAATTTTAAAATTGCATCTGCAAAATTGCACGAATGCATATCATAAAGCAATTCAAATTAGATGTTCAGCAACGATCAAGCTGTTGATAAAAAGGTAGGGTAGATACAAAGCTGCGATTCACGTTTCTAATTAACGCTACATCGCAAAATTTATCCGTTTTTCAATGAACCTAGCAATGAGAATTCTATGAGAGCGTGCTTCGGAAAAGCGGAAAGCGAAAGCAGGAATAAACGGTATTGCGCAAACCGTCGCTATTTCCGTCGTTTTCAAGCGAAGGAACGAAGCGGGGCGGAGACAGGTATATCTGCGAAACAGTCACATTTTACGATCTCTCGCCGCGGGCCATGAATATCGCAAGCATAAAAGCGCTACGGGAGAGAAAAAGGAGGAGCTCGCGGCAGCTCCCGTTTTAAAAAACGCAGCGGATAATTGTTCATGGATCGCTTTGAGACGGCACTGCGTCGACCTGCCTCGCCGCATCATCCACAAACTCCGTGAAGAATTAATTCCGTAGCTGGATGCCGCGTTTTTCGGTGTAGATATGTGTCAAGTATATATTCATCTACGAGTGTCGTACAAGAAAATTGAACGGCAGAAAAGTTTTGTTACCGTGATACTTCTTATGCATGTGTTTTTATTAAAGCCTAGCAACGTATAATTACGACTAATACTCGTCATTTTCATTGGGACATAAATGTTTAATCTAATGTATAGTTTCGTAATAAGTTTACGATAATTTAGTTTACGAATGAACAATATTAATAATAGTAATAGCTTTCAATTGCATATGTTTCAAAATTATTGTTACTTAATTACGGATTATGAAATTAACTAACTGGATTTTGTTTTAGCTGTCATTTAGCGTGTTGTAATTGCGACTCTTTAAAATTATCTGGATTATATTTTAGCTGAATGAAATTGGTCAATTAACTTGAATTCTGTTTCAACAAATTGGTTGAAAATAACATTTGACTTAAATAACGAATAGTTTTTATCATTTTTAAGCTGTACGTAAGAAGATAAGTGAATTAATTTTCCCAATTTATTTTCAATTAAATTAACTTAAATTCTGTTTCAACAAATTGTCGAAAATAACATTTGACTTAAATAACGAGTAGTTTTTATCATTTTTAAGCTGTACGTAACAAGATAAGAGAATTAATTTTTCCAATCTATTTTAAACAAATTTGTTTTTAATTCAGAATTTTGATGCAGATTGTATCGACGTTGAACATTAAAACATCATACACGCAAAACATGGTGTATCTGTTCAAGTGGTAGTTTAATGAAAATTATTTCAATTTTATTAAAGAATTTATAGAAAAGTAATGACAAATTAAATGGGAACATTCCTCAAAATAAAGTCAAGAATAAACTATTTAAAAGTTAAAAAGTAACGACTCTATTATCATACTAAAAGAAAAGTGTTTTCGCAAGCCATTTATCGAGCAATAATTTCCAAAAGTTGACAAACTGCGAAAGGTCAAAAGCATTCGAAAAAGTATAAATGAAAACAACGGTCATAAGCCTAAACGAAGGGGAACTTTACCTTATCAGGACGTAGTCTATCCCCGATAATCCGTACACTTAAAATCTCTCGTAGCAGCTAAACATCACGAACCGCCCTTTTAACGGCCTTAGGAAAACACGGTCATCACCTTTCAGCACCATTCACGACGGTCTTGGGGCGCGCTACCCCCGCGGGAATCACGTGTCCAACGCACGAAACGATCGCGCAAACTCAAATTAGGAATTCTTCAAGATGCACTTCAGAATCTCGCGACCGATCTCGCGGACTCAAGTCCTTTCATCTTGTCCTGTCATAGTCATGTAATCTCTGTCCCCGTTTTTTCACAAGATTCTGATTTTTCGAGTCAGCCGGGAGGGGTTTCTTGTCAAAGTACGTTTGAATTGCGAAACCTTCTGGATTGTATTCGCGGAGACCCAATCGAGCGTCCTGAAGTCGGTGCGGTTTCTATCGACGGTCACGTGGCGAAGGTACTCGGTGCCGAGCGGAGCCGGCGGAACGCGTTGCACCGTCTCGGTGATCCGTCGGGGACTGCGTTTGCCACGGCTCCCCACCAGGCGTCTCGGGGGTTGGACGCCCCCGCGTCGGTTCGGCACCCCGACGCGCGACGTCGCTCCGCCTCCACGTGGAACGCCGAATCCCCACCTTGTGAGTGTGCCAAGGGTCTGATCCCCGGTGGACGCCGGCGGCGTCGTCTTAAGTTGACCGCGACTCCAAGGAGTCTTGCCGCTGTGGTCACCGGCGAGCCGGTGAGCCTGAAGATGCTAACGATATCATGGTTAAAATCTAGGTAACTTTGTAAGAAACAGATTTTTCTTTTCAATGGAAATGTGCAGTCATTAATAAGGCTCGCGCTCCTCATTAGTCAAAATAGATAAGATTTTGTATTACCAAAACTCACGAGTGTTAATTGAGAATTAATTACGATACCATGATTAAAATCTCGGTAATTTTGTAAGCAGCAGATTTTTCTTTTCAATAGTAATGTGCAGTCATTAATAAGGCTCGCGTTCCTCATTACTCGAAATACTCAAAATAGATAAGATTTTGTTTTACCGAAACTCTTTCCACGAGTGTTAATTGAGAGTTAACTTTGATCAATTTTCTGCCACGTACTAGCATTAAAAATACAAAAAAGCAAACAGGTAATCTGGCAACAGAAGTAGAAAAAACAGGCACAGCCAGACACTAGAAGTAGTAGTAGAAAAGGGTGTAGAGTCAGACAAAGTCAGACTTTTCCAATAAGGCGAACCAAAGTTTAGTCAAATGTATTAATTTTATTTTCGTATAAAGGAAAACTCTTCATATTTCTCTAACATAAAAAAATTCGGTAAAACTTGTACCCGTAGTTTCTTTTGTTATAAAAAAAACCCCCGCTGTGTGTAATATTTACTATATTGAAATAGTTATCGAAGAAATGTGCAAGCAGCGATTCAATAAGAGCAAATCGATAACAAAATTTATTCATAACTTCAATAATCTCAAAAGAATGACACTATTCGCAAATTGCGCGTCATTTGCGCTAATGCGTGTACGGCTATGCTGTGTCCGTGGCAAAGAATTCCTCCGCGCCTTCATGTTTATTCAGCATTTTTAAATGGCTCTCTGTCTCTCTCTTGTTATTCTCCACTCGCACCTTCCTTTTATTCTCGCGCGTCGGTGGTATTGCATTTCCTCGCATAAATTTAATAATTAAAGGCGCGGGACATCGGAAACGCATTTAATATTGAAATAAAGTGCCGCCGCTTTTCGCGCGGTCAAATCCTATTCGCGTAACAAGATAATGCAATACGGAATTGAATTTATGCGATATTCATAGCATGAACGATTTGATTGCGGACGCGGCGGTCGAATAAAAATTTCACACTCGGCAAATATACACCCAACACCCAATTAATTTCCGCATGATACGCGACGCGTGAAACCCCCTGGGTTTCGCAAATGAATATACTTTCCGTGGGACATGTGTTACGACAATCTTTTATGCACGCGCGTATTTCCATAAAAATAAATTGTTCCGCTCTTCAATGTTTTACTATACTATTTTCGCGCACCGGCAAAATTTGTTTGCGGCGATAAAACGAGTTCTTACCTTAAAAATGTTTAAAACTTCTAGTCGATTATACTCTGGTCGTTTCTTACATTGATTTTGCAATACCGAATACGCCGATGTTGTAATTCCGAGTGTCATAAAACATTCTTAACTGTTTTACAAGACATGTTTACATGGAAAAGTAACTCAATAAAGAATGGAAGAACACACACACACACGTGTGGGCGTGGAATAAATTTTTATTAACTCGTAAAATTTTTCGTGTCGCTAAATACGTTTTCGCAGTTCCAAAGGGATCGCCCCGGAATAATGAAAGGGGTAGAAATGTCCTGCAGTTTATAGTCCTCCCTTTGGAGTTCCGCATTATTAAAACTTTGTATTCGCACTGACTTTATACTCACCCGGTCGTAACTGGTTAATAAATATTATGGCCTTTTATCGAGTCGATTTTGCAAATGTAGTCTCTTATCTTTTGGGGGAAAAAATAATGAAAGATAAAAAAAGTGTAAAACAGGGGTAATTAAAAAAAATCCGGAATATTCTTAAAATAAAACGCAGGTATGTGACGGTGCCGTTTTCTAACGGGCTATTCTGTATATTCAACTATTATTACTTCGTGTCCTAGACGCACAAGACAAGCGTCATTAGCAGCATTAGTAATGAATGCCCATCGAGGACAACGTGCGGTCCTACAAACTAATTGCGATCCCAAACATACACACTACGTCCAAAGCAGTCATACGCGCGCAAAAAGAGGCTGCAGATGCGTGCACATGCATAGAGCTCTTTACGCATGTATCACATCGGCTCCATTAACGAAAATTTCCGACCTGACCCCGTCTGTTCAATTTACGTTGAAACGCGATCGTAATCAACTTTGTCGATTGAGCAGATACCGATGCGCGGCCCTTAATATCAGGAAATTTCATATTTCCTCCATTTAAACGCATAATTCGATCCAAGTACATTAATTCTCCGGCCTGTGGCGGTAGTCGATTCTATATTCGTTCCAGATTATTAGTATTTGTCTGAAAGAAAATTTGGCGCTCTAAGTGCCACGATAAGATGTGATCCTTCAAATGTGAAAAGTTTTTTACGTTGCAAAGATAATGCATGTCTCAGGAAAATAATATACGTTTCTTAAAGTGTAAATTACATTTTGTAAGTTATCGTTAATATAAAAAATTATAAAAGTTTAAAACCTAAAACTAGATAATGTGATCACTTAACAATTTTTTATTCCAATCCTTTCGTATCTTTCTACAAATTAGCTGAATGAAATATTTACAAAAATCAAATTGGCGCATAAGTCTAAAATATTTGGTGTCTATTACAAAATACTCTTCTATACTATTAAATAAGCTCCCCGCACTTTATTCTCAGGCATCTGAAGAAATCGCACGTCTAACAGCAATATTTGACTGCGAACCGTGAAACAACAGAGCGCTCGTACGTCACCGCGATATTAATAAAGAATATTTCAACTCTGCTGATCGCGAAATATTTTCGCGTTACATTTCCCGAAGACTTGAGATACGAGTGTTTTTCGATGAAACTCTCGTGGCGCGCGTCCTCCTCCTTTCGCCAGGTCCGAGGAAAAAGAGAGCGCAAGACATTCACCCTTTTGCTCTCCTTACTCGACCCCCTCCCCCTCCGGGTCGAAGGTGGTGACATCGGTGTATGTCTGTGTGTGTGTGTGTGTGTGTGTGTGTGTGTGTGTCGAGTGTTTTTATTCCATTACCCCAGCAGCACAGCGCCATCCTCTTAACCACTTACTTAACCCACGACCTTCGGCCTTGTCTCCCCCGCGTTCGCGCTTGATGGCCTTCGAAAACTCAAATATTATCCGTCGTTCGATCCTGTCCCCGCTGAGAACGGGGACACCCCAGGGGCCATAAGATCTCGAGGATCCTCGCGATTCCGTTCCTCTCGCCGGAGGAGAGGTGTCTTCCTTCCCGGAAGCGTCTTAAACCTAATTCTCGTCGGCCCTGACAGCGTCAATAATGTTTCTATCGGCCACCGTGATTCTCATTCGATTACGTGCCGCGAGTGCCGATACACCGTCCTCATTACACGCCTCACCGTCAATTCATGCCAATCTTTTTTAAGACGGCAGCGTTCGCAATCACGAAACGACTTACCCATCTTGGGCGTCTCAGCAGAGGCATGATTGAAAAAATTGACTTAAGAAAAGTTTTATCGTTCAAAGTTTTTAACACATAACACATTTCGACGGTGAAATTTTTTCCGCAGGAGACACCAAGCTTTCAGTACACCCAACACTTGTATACGAATTATTTTAACAAATTGGGAATTATTTTTGCAAGAAAAATTAAGTTTATACAATTAAAGGTGACGAAAGAATAATTTTTTACAGAAAATCTGATCCTCTTCATTCACTTGAAGGTTTAAAAAATTTAAGATGTCAACCGAATTGTAATATTTAATATTAATTAGATACGTAAGAGAGATGTTATGATTTAAAAAACATGTCATTTGAATGGATCGAGGAGTTGTTAAAGTGTCGTATCTTGCACAATAACAGGTCACGATAATTAAAGGTTTTCTGTCAGTTAGAATAAAATATTCGTTCGACTGTAATCCTGCCGGAAACGATAAAGCCCCGAATACGACGTAGCCGATTGAGCAATAGACAGATAATTACATAAATACATCGTTGGTTACACTTAGTTGACAACGTGTCTGTAACTTCGTATTGAAGGAAACATCGTTTTTTTTTCCTAAAATTAGAATTCGATTTTATTCACAGCGAAAGTTTTCCCAAACGTAATCTTTCCACATGTGCAACGTGCAATTTTCATCTCCGTCGATTTTGCGCCGCGGTAACGCGAGCAGGTCGAAAACTTGGCGCAATCGCGCATCGTCCGAGTTTTTATCGCGCGGCGCGCACTGCGCATTTGCGCGAAATTTGCGTCCGCAACACGTGAGCCCGGAAATCTACTATTTCACTTCGTTAATGAAAGTGATAACGCCCGGAATGAGATGCAAATGGCCGCGGGATGTGGTTGAAGTGCAGATACCGGCCGGATGGGTTTTTACCTAACGCCCCGCGCGCGGTCGAGCATAATGCGTCCCTTTTTACTCTTTCAAATCGGATCATTTCTATTTCTCTCTGTCAACCGGTCGTGTGTTTTAATGCGCGACGTTTCGGAAAGGCGCAACTGGCCGAATTTTGGAAGCTTAATACGGCGTAACGCGTTGCCTCGAACGGAATAATTAAGAGCGTCCCATATTCCATCCCGCGGCGCGGCCGTATTTCCGCTTTTGCGAACTTTTGCCTTTGCAAATCTCGTTGCATTAAAAGTATTAGCAAGCTCTTTCAGTAGATTTTAAACTTGCCGTGGATAACTTTAATCTTCTCAACTTTGTTTAATGCCGACACTTCAATTATTGCGATTTAAAAAAGAATGCGTATCACAACCTTGCGTGATTTTAGCACCATTTTTGCACCATTGTACATGGGCCCCTTTTATGTATCTAGAATCATTAAGATATCGCTTAACCACCTCTCTCTCTCTCTCTCTGTCTTTTCAAAATATTCCAGTTCAGAGTTGAATTTAATGTCTTACACTTGAAAGCCATCCGACATCAATTTACGCTTCTGCCACGTTGGATGCAATCTCGTGCTACGCCCTCCGTATATGAATACATTTTCGTCTCGCATCGGACCCGTTCCATTTTATTAATATTTATAAGCGAATGTTGCGTTAGCGTCGCGGATTGAATCGGCCGAAAGTTGCTCTCGCGCGCGCACATTCGGCATATCCCCGATTCGTGATAAATACGCCCTGGACATGCCAAGTCGGAAACGCTCGCGCGGCAAGTGAATTAGTTATAGACGTTAGTTGGCCGTGACATACCGTGTTCCTAATGGTTACAATTATGAGTTTGTTACCACTTTCTGCAACGGCGCCAAAGTTACGGGATACGCTCGTAACTGCTCGCTTTACTCCGAGATTATTCGAATAACAATTTAAACCTGGTACATGTCGAGTCGAGTGCGTTCGCGGACGGTCTCATCCTCGAGCTCCACACGCTCGATAAGTGCGAATAGCACTCGCGCGCGTTATTTGTCTTCATCTTTCTTTGTCCTGTCAACGTCGATTTAGTATTACGCGATAAATACAGTAAGCCTCTTTACACTCTAAATAATAAGTGTTTG
>NW_011967136.1:553250-558406 GCF_000949405.1 Vollenhovia emeryi
AATTTCAAACACTTATTATTTAGAGTGTACGATAGCAAAAAATTGTTGCGCTAAATTATATTAAAATTTATTTGTCAGCTGAATCATTTACGTAGCGCTACGAATTATGCTAAAATAATGAGCGATATAATTAATGCCAAATCCGTTTCGGGACAGCGGGCGCGTATGACTAATCAGTTTTCGCGCATGCATATCTATGAATTGCATGTCGTATCTCGAAAGCGTGTGTTGGATCTCGGCATGTCCAGGAGTTCGGAAGAATTTGATCAGTTCCCGACTAAAACACACACTAATTCCAATCAATCGACGAATCCTCCAAACGCGAGTGCGCGAAACAAGGTGTTCGTCGCGACGATGTCGAGCAATTTCGTTTCGAACGACGCCGGGTGTCGCGCTACTTTGACGCAAACGAACCTTCCAAAATCACTTTCCGATATTCCGCCGCGTCTCTCCTGCGACGGAATGCATGCGTGACGATGCCGATCGTCGTGGGATAACACAAGCGAGACGAGCCTGCGGCCGTAAATAAAAGAACGATCGGCCGAGATAGAAGGCAGCCATCCATGTCAGTGATGGTATTGATATTTTCCCGCGAGATATCGAGCGCGTAGAGAGAAATCGTGTACCGAGATCAAATCCATCGGGGATTCCTTTCATAATTCAGAAACAATGAGCTTAAATAAAAAAAAATCTGAGGACGATATATTCTAATCGTGCGAAAAATTGCCAATTTTGACCAGAAGTGGTGCTTTTCGAGGTACCACGCGCGTATGAAATTACCGCGAGGAAAAGCAATTTGTCAAGCGATAATTATCTCGAAATATGGAGACAGCTTCGAGCATCCTGGAGCGATTCGGCGGAAAATTTCGAGTGGACATCGATTCGAGTGACGTCGAAATTTCGAGCGGATATCGATTGGCGGAGGCCAGCGGGCCCTCAAAACGTAACGCGCGATATACTTTTTGATGCATACGGCCGCGGTCGTGTTTATGTTAATGTAATTTTGTGTGGCGGCGACGGTGCTGAAATAACGACTAAGCCCCGACAGATAAATCGTTTCTGCATACGCATGTGATATGCATGTTCCTCGTTGTTGCGTAACAGCAGCAGAACAATTTTGCCCGCGCTACAATTGAATCGCGCCGCTCGGTTTCGAGACGATCCAGAAGGCGCGAAGGGAAGCTGTAGGGGTGTTTCGTGTACATGGGCGCTTTCTCTCGATTATTATTATGGCGAAGACTGCGCGAGGAAAAATATTGACTATTAATTCTTCTGGAATACGAAAAGATATGAAATTATTTAAGAAGAGTTTGTAAAGAATTCTTTATAAAGAGCATAAATTTTACGTAAGATTTAAATACTTTCGGGGAAAGTGTAGATAGAAACTAGACAAGTGAAAAGTAAAACAATCTTTATTTTATTTAAATAGAATACAGCAATTATACAGTATAATATAGTTCCTTTTCATAGTCTTCTACATTGTGATCTTCAGCTATTAAATAGTTATTTAAATTAAATCAAATTAATTCTTCTCGAATAAGAAAAGATATGAAATTATTTAAGAAGAGTTTGAAAAGAATTATTTATAAAGAGCATAAATTTTACGTAAAATTTAAATATTTTCGGAGAAGGTGTAAAGAAATAGAAACTAGACAAGTGAAAGGTAAAACAATCTTTATTTAATTTAAATAGAATACAGCAATTGTACAGTATAATAAGTTCCTTTATCTAGTCTTATACATTGTAATCTCCAGTTATTAAATAGTTAGTTAGATTAAAACTATACGCAAACGCGCATACATACACATATGCAGATCATTTATTATTATCAGTCGCTTGATTTCGGTTCTCGTCTCTCGAATAATTAACAAACATCCGCACGGCGATATAGTGCCTTAGTAACATCACTCACCCGGGAAAGTTTGTTCAACCGCTACATTTTGTGGCATAGTGAATATTGTTTAAGCGGACGATATAAATACATTTGCAAGAGGTGAGTCAACAATTGGGCTCGCGGGGCGAGTATACCGTGAGTATTTCCACGGCATTAGTATCATTAGTCCATATTGTGGTTGTCGGCTTGTTAAGCTTAGGTAGCGAAAAGCAATCGATGAGTGGTTTGCCCAAGCGGTCGTTGCTTACTGCTGCTATGCAGAACGAGCGAACGTGGAACACTCCGATGGTCGGAATGTCCGCAAAACAAGTTTCAGCAGGTAAAAGGAGTGCGGAGTGCAAAGTAGAAAATGCCAAATTAAAGTGCGACCGGACACGGCGGACCAGTAATAACTTTCCGAAATAACTTTCCACGACCAAAAGGTGACGGCGATTATTTTCGATGATTTAATCAATAACGAACTTAAAGTATTCTAATTAATTGTCGATCTGTTAATGTTAAATCGCGATAATAATAGTTATTGCAGCGTGAAACTTACGAATACACAATTTAATATGAAACGGGGCCGACACGATAAAGAGAGACGTAGATGACGGGAGAAAAGGGAACAGAGAGAGAAAGAGAGAGAGCAGAAAATTCGCTTCCGTCAGAAACCGATGAAAAACAATGATTTTAGAGATGGCTAAAATAGCGGTTAAGCTCCCGGACAAAACATACGCGGGTTTTATCCTCCGCGGCGTAAACCAATTTTACCGTAAGCACACACGTCCCGGAATTGAATCGCTCCGGTTTCTAAAGCCCGCGGGACGGAATATGTTTTATTGCTGATTTCCTTGCTTGCCATCTTGCAGCCCGTGGTCCGAGAACAGGCACGCTGGCAGATTTTGCGCCGTTGGAAAAATATACACGCGATACAATATAATCGATAAAAATTTCGAGAAATTGTCTGCGATGGGCCTTCAAATCTGCGGCACGAAAATTGCAGAAATTCGAAAATCTCAAGATTATAACAGCCACGCGTCTCCCTCAAAGCCTTTAAGAGGACTCGCCGCGAAATGTTCCGTTTAAACGTTGTCGCGAGGCGTCTCTCGAATTATCCGAACGCAGTGTATATCCAGCCGCAGGCAAAACGCAGCTCATCCATAACAATTCGTAATAACATTCGGATAAACCGCCGGCAACATTCGCAGAGAGCGTCGGCATCAGATGCGCGGCGTTAAAGGCGGCCTGCTGACATTTTTTTTCCTGTTGCGCGGTTTGAAAACAGGGTCGTGCTGATTGGCAGTGGTCACCCGGTTTTCCCCAGGTCACCGTGGAAAGTTGAACCGGCTAATGGAAATTTGTTCGTCCCGCCGAACACACGTCGAGTCGCATGACATATCGCCTCCTCCCTCTTGCATCGCATCTCTCCTCGTCCTCCCCTCCCAGAAAGCCCCGGAAGTGCGCATTGCTCGTTTCTATCCTTCTGGACCTCCGCACGATCTTCTCCCTCCTCTGCGAATCCCTCGCCCTCAACGTATACGTGTGCGTTTCACGGTCGAGGAAATCGACCGTGTATCTTAAAATATATCAGAGAGAATTTATAACGTTTTTTTTTGCTCTCGCGAGGTAAAAAGAAATTGTATTTCATTTGAGCCAACGTGCTCGCTATAATACTTGTGCATTTCAATGAGGCCGTTAAATTAGTCTTATTGTTGGCTTCACATCGTGGCGTTTTATTCCTTTTGTCTCTCTCCGTCATACCCTTCTCTTTCGCTCTTCTCATCCTTACGTCGATTCACGAACCATTCCTTTTTTCATCAACTGGCGCACACTTAAGTCTCACATCAACAGCATTCAACCTCATGTATATATGCATTTCGATTACGGGGGAATATTCGGTAGGAGGGTGTGAAGAAAGACAGAAAAACGGGGAGGACGAAATATAGTATATTGTCGACGGAGAGGACCGCGGCAGAGCGTCCTCGTCAGATATCTACCTGCTGCAATTTTCCTCGGACGATTACGTGTCCCCGTCGAGAAAAAACATCACCTAGTGCACTCCTGTCGACCTTTTCAGTTAGGAAATCGATACAGCTCCGGAAGATGACCGTTCAATCGCGCGCTACGCGAGAGTAGAATAAAATTGGCCCCCGCCGTCGCCGAACAAGATTAATAGATTTCGGCGAAACAGGCAAACTGATGAGTTAGGCAAATTCGCGGCAGTCCAACAGATCTCGGGGGGGGAGTTGTTTAACTCGCGCTTCCCTTTACGGTTGCGGAATGTAAATGCGGCTACGCAAATAACAAGACGCGCCGCGACTCTCGGGGAAGTTCGCGGAGGCAGAAGGGGTATTTTGTTAGTTCGTAGCTTCGAGAAAGATTTTTTTATGTAAAACTTTTTAGAATAATAACTTTAGAACGTAATTATAATCGTGGACAGTCATGAATGTTGTTAGATATAAACGCGGGGGAAACCGCTGACCAAAATCTTGTACACCAATGCCCACTAATGCCCAGTGGTCATTACTTTATCTTCATTTATCTTATTTTATCTTTATAATGCCCCAGGCCTAATGCCCAAACTACTGCCCCAAAATGCCTAGTAATACCCAGTAATGCCGCAAATCTGTACACCACAATGCCCTCAGCGGTTTCCCCCTTGGATATAAAGTTATCAATGTTAATATGAATATATTAATGCTCATTTTTCATTAATATGAGCATCGTTCGATAATTGCTTATTTATTTTAAATTTACACGAATGATTATCAACGGCGCGGCGCTTTGAAATCACACATTAAGCCGTTGTTAACGCTCCACTTTATCTTCGCCAAAATCTCCATCAATGCAACTTTGACGAAGTTTGTCTATCGTGCGGTATTATCATGCGATCGCGTTGCAAAGTGCTCAAATTTAACGAAGGATTTACCGGTCGCTACGGAGCGCAACGCTATCGCAGTGACAGATTCGATACGTACTCGATACTCGGTGAAATATCGTCAACCGAGCACGTATAGACGTCATCGACAGTCAATCTGAGATGACAGAGAGTAGGTTGTTAAATGGGCCATCGTATTGATCACGAGTGCGCCACGAGGTAATATCGCTCACTTTTTCACAACAAATGAATCCGCTGCAAAGAAACAACAGATATTTTTAACTCTTTTGTTTCCCCTTATTTTTAACTTCTCTCCTTGACGCTTCTTATTTTTAACTATTTGTTTATTCTATTCTTGGCATGCTTGATTCTCCTCTTTTTCACTTTCTTTTCATTTTCTAA
>NW_011967136.1:558868-571926 GCF_000949405.1 Vollenhovia emeryi
GTTTCTTTGAGATTGAAGGCGCGCAGAGTTCGAAATAATTAAGATATGCACAGTTACGCGTGATATATTGAGAAACCGAGAGAAAATGTAGCCGAAGGATGTCACGCTCGTTAAAAATTCCGTTGTTCTTAAAATTGATCCAACCGGGTGTAAACGACGCGCGGAAAAGCGCGGCAATTAAGCTTTATCGAATCTTGCGCGAGCAATTTTCGGCTCGGCGCGGGCGTGTACAGGTGCATCCACGATAAAGGGATGTCAAGCGGCGACGATGAATGTCATGCATACGTTACGCCTGTCCCCCGAAGCGTATTGCGACCGAAACGTTCCATTAATTGCGTTCGAGCGCGCTTCCAATCTCACTTGTGAGGATTATTAAACGAAATTATCTTACGTCGGCCGTCGACGCCCCTCGCGATTCTCCCTTGCAAACGCGAGGAGCGCATACGATAGTGCGAACAATGAGACGTAGCAATAGTGAACGGCGCGCGATCGAATACAGAGGGCAATGGGGGGAAACTTTTGTTTAGTTATGTAAGTCTTTTTTTATACTACATTTTGTTTGTGCAAAATGCATTTAACGCTATTTGAATACTTACTCACAGGTGTATCCAACTTTTATAAGTATTTTCTTGATCGAAAGAAGATAAACTTTATTTGTTAGACTAAACCGAGGGGTAAACCGCTGATCAAAATCACCAATGCCTACGCTGAGAAAAATTTCCACCGGATAAACCGATTGAATAGCGTTTCCGTTAACTGTCTTTTTTTCCCAGAGTATGTTGAACCTTTAATTCTTGTATAGTAGGACCTAAGACAGTAAAAGAGATCGAACTGCAAGTACAAAATTTACTCCCACTTTAAAACCGATAGTTGTTTTTTGAAACACGTTCCTCGCGCTTCGAATTTCTCCTCAATATCCTATGTAAAATTTGGTACAATTAAAAGTAAACTTCATTCTTTGTTAATGACATATCAACTTTATTTCTTTCGGAACGTTACCAAACATTAATAAATATGTGTTGTACGTTTCGACCTCGAGATCTCGTTGAATTATTCGCACGGAGTTAATTGAGTGCTTCATAAAATAAATACACTTAATTGTAGAATGTAAGCACATTTTATCGCAACATGTACAATAGCGTAAGAATTTATCTCATAAAGCTTTTCCGCCATAATAGGATCAATTAAACGAAATTAAATATTTTACGTTCGTATATAACTGGATGCACATACTACCGTTGTATTAAACCCGGAAAACGTGAATTAGTTGAGACAATGGGGGAGCTTGCGACTGCAATTAAAAAGCATTATTCCATTATTTTTTGAGAGAAAAAAGAAATAATGAGCTAATGCAAAATTAGTACGAACGTATAAACTCATATCGGGGCAAGTGCGTAATGCAGCAATTATTTTTGATTGAGGTAATGAACGAAAAGTAATTGAGCGAGATACGCTTTCATGTCTGTCTTTGTAAAACCAACCGAGCTCACTTTCGGGAGTCACGGGTGTATGTGCGAAGCGGGCGTGTAACTGGCGCCGTTAAAGACACAATTATCGTCGCAACGGCCCTTTTTCGCCCCCAGTCCCCGGCCTGGCCTGGGCTAAACCCAATCTCCATTGCGACGGTGCATCCCAGCACGCATTCCCGCGAAACACGTCAAAACAATATAAAGCGTACACGTCGCGTTTCCCACACGTGTACGCGTCCCCATGTCGCGAGTGCGAGCGTGTGTCACCCATACCGATAACTACGCGCCGGCGACAGCAGGTTGATACGCATCCCGATGTGCATCCGCCGCTTTATGCAAAGGAAATAAAATTGAAGAGGGGAAAACAAATCGGAGGGGGATTAATCCCAATGAAGTATCGTTCAAACAGCTCCGACGCTTCGCGGGATCTCAATAAGATCGCGCGGAACGCGATCGAGATTTGCTCGTCGGCGAAATCGTATATCGTTGAAACTCGCGCAAACTCGCGGAGCACGCGATGCGTGTGAACACATTGTTGAAAACAATACGGAGCCGCAATACGTCGCGTGTTTCCGTAACGTTGGACGCCGCGACACCGATATTTCGGCGGGGCTAGGTGCGACACGCCGTCGCGTACATGCGTTTTGCCCGTCAACGAGGGTCGTAGCGCACGGATCGACGCCCGGGTGTGCGTACCGCAAGGTACATGTGTGGACCGATATTGGCTGCCAAGTGAGGGATGCGGCACACGCTGCGCGCCCCAACTCGGCCGCCGCGAGGGAGAGGAGTAGTCGTCTTCGACTCGCGAGGAGATCCGCCGCTGCCGACGTCTCACGTTGCCCGGTAATGGGGCTCCGTGCATCCCGCCCCGACTTTCAAAGAAATGCCTCGCAGCCGTTCGCCCGCGTCGCCAACCGGTGCTGCGTTACACGCTTATCTTCGATTCCTTGAGAAATGCGATGATGGAAACACCGTATCGAACAATATCCTCGGGCGATGACGTATAAATGTTATCTCTGGCGCGTTGTGATAAATATACCCGTTTAATATCGTCGAAGTTAGATAAACGATCGTAACAATACGAGCTGGTACCACTTAAGAGAGTGAATTATTCAACGATAATGTAATCTTATGTTCCACGTAAGAGAGCGAATTATTCAACAATAATACGATCGTATATTCCGCGTAAGAGAGTAAATTATTCACTCGTAACTAGATTCTGAATTCGACGCAAATTGCTATAATATTAGTAGTATCATAAGAATAGATATCCTGATATAATTCATCTATTCGAAATACTAGAGGTAGATTGCTACGTAATTTGAATACTCAAATCACTCGCAGGACATTTTTCCGTCGAGGCAGCGTATCGACACGCGATATGTTTCCAAATCCCGCGAAACAGCGGCGCCGCCTTCGTGCCCGGACACGAGGATAAACGTCTAAAATATGCGCGGCGTGAGGAAGCTAATTAGAATTTCTTTGTGAAAGACGGCGGCTTAATAAAAGTGCAAACTTTAGTCACGACGTCGGACGTCGGTCGTTATAATAAATGTTAGGCGCGCGGCGATTCGCCCGAGAAATGTCAGCATGGTAAGCCATTGTCTCAACTCGAACAAAGCACGGCGACCTTTCGCCTCAGACATTAGCTTCTATGACTTTTATCGTTATTACGGGACGCTGCAGGAAACTCAACTTCGACGCCATGAAAATAAGACGGAGTCACTCGGGTGACTCTATTTAGCTGCTCGGGAAATATAGCAGCGTTTGTTCTCACGAATGTGCGCACCGAAGAGAGAACGATATACCGCGCGATACCGCCTCTCTCTTTTACATATACGATTTTTCCTAATCTTCTCCCGATATCTCTCTTTCAATTTCTTCCCCCTTTCGTATAATCTCTTATTCATTTTAATTCGCGGACAATGTTTAATCAATAGCACAGATTTTTGTGTGATCCCGCCTCGTCATTCAATTCCCACGAATATTAACTTATACGAGCAGGTTTTGCGACGTCCGTTTCCAATTTAAATTGTAATTTCGCGGGCGGCATATATCCGCTGCTTTTTTTTTTGGTAAAAATCGATGTTGATACGGGAGCGGCGCGCAACTCCAGGCACTGCATCGTAGAAGTTTCACAGCGCGATGAAGATTCCCCCACAGGGGTCCTTCTAGCCGCCTTGGGTACGGTATCATTTATCTGACTGCCAGCCCGCAAATTTATAGCGCGTAGTCTACAAACAAGCATGTTATCTCGACACAAGCGCTCACAACGCATCATTAATCCTTTACGGAAAAGTTATCGTCAACGTGAAACGGATCTGATCGCGCTCTTGCCTCGCCTTAATACCTCCCCGGCGCCGCGCGAGTTTTATTATAAAATATCCCGTGCGTTAAATCTTACGAAAAAGCTGTATTTTACAAACGTTCAAATGAGCACCGCAATAATGAGATATTTTTATCCTCGGGGAAAATCGCTGACCAAAATCTTGTACACCCATGCCCACTAATGCCCAGTGGGCATTACACTTTATTTTATTATCTTATTTTATCTTATTTATCTTTATAATGTCCCAGCAAGGCCTAATGCCCAAACTAATGCCGCAAATCTGTACACCACAATGCCCTCAGTTTACCCCTCGTTTTTATTAGGCCGAGCATACCAATTAAATCCGCCTACATACAGACGCCGATAATAAAAAGCCTCAATCTACATTCCTAAATAAATAATTAATGCACGCCATTTGATAAACGCTCCACGCGCTCGACAGCGCAAATAACTGCGAGGCCGGGGATCATTCCACATTCAGCGCGACGTTCCGTCCCGGATCTCACGCTCCGGCGAAACAACGCGCAAGAAAAATCGGGCGCACGCCCGTCGACATATATATTCAACGAGAGACGTCCTTTAACGTCTAACTGCGCGTTCAATTTCGTCCTTTGCACATCCTTCAAAAAGTTGAGCCCATAAAAAGCGCGGGTCGAGGACGGGGAACGGTGCCGAAGACATTCTAGGAAGAATCCTCGATCCCCTAAGGACATTTCGCTCACATCGAACGTCCTTTTCCTTTATCGCCAACCCCCCTCCCCCACCCCCTCCCACCTCCGCCCTCTCTCCCTTTCTTTTCGTCATTCTCGCTCTCCGAAAGAGGACACGTTAGAATCCTTTGCCGTGCACGTTCTAACGCGCGAGTATCCCCTCCGCGCCGTAGTCGTCAATTCCGACTTTGATATAACACCTACGCCTTTGTACGTAACTCGGGGATCAGCTTCCTCGAGCGAGCGAGGGTGATTTAGGCGCCACCTTGGGGGAAAAGCCCGCGCCGGCCAGGGGTTGGGGGCGGGTGACGGGCGGATCGGCGCGACTCGTCGAATATCAAATTGAAAAGTCGAATTTGAGGGGGCGAGAAACGGCCGGCGACGAGGAAGTCGGCGGAGCGCGCCGCGACGACGAAGAAGGGTCCAACTTCGGCAATCTCAGTAACTCAGCTGGAGAACTCAAGCTGGAGAGCGGAGGCCTCGCGCCTCCGTTTTTCGAGACTAGCGGAGGGTGGTAACAAGCGCGGGGCATCTTCTCGGCTAGGGAAACTAACCCGGGATGATTCCGGGCTCGCGCGCGAATAGATTGGACCCTGGCCGTTTGCCCTGTCCTTACACCCACGGGGATGCCTGCGATTATTACTCGGAGAACCGCTCTACTTTGGACATTGTCGTACCCGTCGGAAAATTATCGAAACAGGTTGAAGGTATGCTGGCGAAGATGGATCGAGTCTGCTTCAATTTAGTTTACCAAGACAAAGTTCTCTACGACCAAAACTGCCAAGAGATTTATCAATCGATGTAATTTACAATAAGTAAATTAGATTTAAGATAATACGATAAAGTAATGCCCACTGGGCATTAGTGGGCATTGGTGTACAAGATTTTGGTTAGCGGTTTTTCCCCTTTGGAATTCATATACCGTTTTTCCATCTGTTTTGTGCGCCGGTTTCTTTTCGGACATAACACAGTCTCGTTAGGTGGGATATTATCGTCAGCAAATTCACGTATTAATCGATGAACGATTTCTAATAATTTTTATTTAATACGCCCGTGACGAAATAATAGTCTCCCGGTAGAATAGTGAAATGTAACGCGTGTGTACGGAGGGGAATAAAATTAGAACGAGAGCCTTGCACCGAGACGACGCGATACAGTCGTGAAAAATTCGATCTCGCGCGGCTGGACCGGACCTGAAACCGAGTCGGCAAAGGTACGATCGGCGCCGGGCGGCGTACCGGCGCGCGGCGGCGCGCGGAACGATATTAAAATCGATGCCGGCAACAGATGTGCGAGGATAGCTTTACGGCGCCGGAGCCAATAACGAAAATCATTAAATTAACCTTAACCACCGGCCGCGCCGAGTATTAACGGCGCGATAATTTTATTATGTGGCGTTTACGCAAAACTCGCGGGTAACCGATTGCGCCCCGGCATTTAGACGACGCCCTTTGTCTCCCGGACAAATCGTTGCTCGTCTTTAATTTGTTCCTTGCGCTCTACGCCCAGAGTTTGTCACTTCAGCTTTAAATTCCTCATCAATCTGAATTATGATTTTTCTTTCGCATCTCTTTTTATTTTACATTTTTTAGGAATGTTTTTTAATAACTGTCTTACTATGTCAGCGGAGTCTCTCAACGCTCTCAACTAATACCCGGCTGATATGAAATAACGATTTTACGATTAAGATAATTATGTACATTTTTTATCATTCTCTAAATTTACATTGGTTTGCGCTATTCTTTCTCTCTGATTTAAATTTCACCAGGAAGCTTCATGTTTAGGAAACGTTAGCAGAATTGGAACGATTAAATTATTATCGTGTCTATATATTAATAGATTTAGCTTGATTAAATTAGAAGCCGAGAACCGTCAATGGCTGTCGATCTTCTCGCAGTTAAGCGAAGCTGCGATTTAATTAGCGGCGGGCTTAAATTCGCTTCGGCAGGCAGGACTCGTCGCAGGACTAATAATAAAATGCATCCTCTCCGTGACGAGCCTTCCCGTCACGCAAATTCTCCCTTTTCCCCCTATCGGCGCCCCGGTATGTTGCAAGTTGGATTAAAACTTCGGAAGTTTCTGGGATGGCGCGACGTGACGCCACCAAGAATCGGTACATATACTCGACACGCGAAGGAACCGAGAGGACGAGAGAGTCCTCTGCGCTTCTTTCTCCGCTGACGCCGTGCCACTCAGTTAAGCGTGATACGAGCATTATTCAAATAATTAAAAACGTTGCGGCAACCATTTGACGAGCTTGAGTATTGTCAATTTTATTTAAAAAAATTGCGAGAAAATATCAACGATCTTTTTTTTCTTCCGCGCAAAGATCTCGCGTGTATCAGTTTCTAATAACGTCGTAAACTTGGAAGTTAGACATCACGGTTAATTTTTAGTATGCATTCCGTCAAACTTACAATAGAGTCTCTATTATCCGAGTTAATGTAAACCAGGACCACCTCGAGTAATGAAAAACTTGGATAAACCAGAAAGAAAAAATAAAAAGACGTTCAAACATTATTTATGGTAAAAGCCATGTATTTGTTACGTGCTGAAAGAGGGAAACAGTTTGGGTGTCGACAAAAATTCCGCCCGAAACTCTAGCTTCCGGCTCTGATTAAAAATACAGTCAATTCATTTTCATGACCCTTTTTACGTAACAATATTATTAAAACATTTATATTGTGTTTAAAATTGTTTAAAACAATTTTGGGGGATTTAAAATTTTATTTTCAACAGTGAACAAAATTAAATTAAAAATCGGAACTCGGATGACCGCGACTTGGATAATTGGGACTGTACTAATATAAAAATAACACGTAAATCGCTTTATTTAACTTAGTATGTCGTAGAAATGTTCAACCAGGTCAGTGTTGTCGCTTCCTCAAAAATACCATGTGCGGAATTGACGTTTCGCTGCCAATATCGAAATCGAATTAATAAACTAGATTGATGCTTTATGATCTGACATACTTTTCCGATTGTAGCATTGTGTCATCGCTGCTGAAGATGAAACGCGCGGAATAGAATGACTAAACAAGTAATTTAAAAGTTAATCAATAAAAAAGATTTGCTGCAAAATTGCTGAAGTGATTCTGCACCTTTTGCATCTAGAACTGTCAATTCATGAAAACATTTGTGTAATATACAAATTATGTGGCTTTTGTGTAAGACCAACAGTGTGCCACTGTTCACTAACAAGAAATCTGTTCACTCAAATAAGTTATAGATTACCCAACTTACAACTTATTTATATATATACATGCATATAAATATATATACCTATACCATTAAGTAAGACTATCGATAGTGTTAAATATTCCGCGTTTTCCTGCGGAATGCGAACACAAGGCGGCGGGGGCTTTATCGGGCATGTCCCGGATCTAGATTCGGGTGAGACAGCGTTGCAGAATCAACGGTGCCAGGAATAGGGATTCCGACGCGAGACCTCCGCAAGACCGGGGGCCAAGCAGCCGGGGATGTTGTGTGTTGGTAGGGACGCGGAAAACACGAAAGCGTAAACACTGACTTAAATCACCGTGCACGCCTCGGGGGAGGATCGACGCGCGGTGTGTGTCGAAGGATACCAAGCCCCTCCTCAGCCCCTCTTTGTCGCGCCGGCGAACGTGGTGGAATGATGAGGTGTCGTGCCCGGATAGAGAGAGAGGGCTTTCCGGGGCCGCTATCCCATCTGATTCCGTAATCCATTCCAGATACCTACGGCATCCTCCTTACTTCCTTCGGCATCCTGCAACCCATCCTGGCTCCCGGCTACGGCCATGCCCCCCCCTCCCCTTTACCCTTCGTCCTTTTCCCCGTCGCCTTCGCCATCTTCCTATTGGCATCCTATCGCCAGGACGCGAGACGAGAGCGACGAGAGCGACGAGAGAGCCGACGACAGCGCGGGGCATCAGTCTTCTGTGTCTTCGCACTACGTCCGGGCCCTGAAGATTCCCCGAAGAAATTCCTCGGCTCGATTCGCTCACGCGCTCGCGCGTCCAATACAAATACTGTGCCCGTTCGACGTACGTCCGCTCTCCTTTCCTCCGGAGAGCGTCGTGCGTCGGTAACGTGGAATCTACGAAATTCAAATATTCCGCCGGGAGAAAGAGGGAGAGGAAGAAGAGGAGAGAGAGAGAGAGAGGGGGGGCGGGAGGGAGGGAGAGAGAGGAAGAGAGCGAACGAGCGGAAGGAAGGGAGAAAGAGTTATTTATTCTGCGCTTTCCGGATGAATCTGCTTCAAGCATCTAAAACAGGTAGTTGCAAACGGTTACAATACTGCCGACAATGGCGATTCAGCAATGCGTAAGTTCAAAAGATTTCGAACGCGGCGGGAATTTAAAGCAGTTTGAATACGAGAACCATTTTTGTTTCTCTTTTTGTCACGGGCGAGGAATTAGGCTCAGCAAGTAAACTAATCTGCGATCATGTGATGCACGTTGCACCCCCGCAATCTGACTGCGACATTCGCGCGCACCTTCGCGCGCACATTCGCTCGCACAGCCGCGCGTCGCGGCGATATTAAAAGGAAGATAATCTCGGAATGCGCGGGGGCGAGAGGGAGGGACAGTGATAAAAGAGCATCTAAAGAATTTCCCGTCCTACAGGATGGAATTATGAAGCTATCCGAAGGCGTTCTAACGTCGTGTATGGCAATTTGTGCTCGATATATAATTTCCTCGTGCTCCCTCATACAAATATGCAGGACGCATACTTGGAAGAAGTATATGCATAAAATAACCGAGATTATACAGGCCGTCCCGGGACGTACCCGGAGCCGTCTTTCACGTAGGAATTTCGTTAGGTAAAAGTCGACTCCGGGAGGTGGTAAAAAAGAAATTGAAAACACGGAAGGAATGGCAATACATTCCCGTTGCGTTTGGCGCGCGCGCGCGCGCGGGCGGTGGCGGAGAAGAGTGTCAGGGGATTGAGCGATCGAGAGGGGAAACGTTTGCGAGACATCAGCGGCGCTAATGTCTTCTCCGCGGGATCGCATTCGCGACGTATGAAAATATACGGGAGCGACCGGGATGAATATGTTTCCGCGGCGCCCGCCTTTTATCGATCATTGTCGTCTCACCCGCCGTGAGCTAAACGCGAAGCGCATTTCGCGCCAGCACGGAGCTACTTTAACGTCCGCAACAAGGCTCGCCTCGCGCGCGGCTATTAAGGTAATGTTATTTAAACGCGATAAATTGCTCCGCGCGCAATTATAAAGAATAATGCCGACTGCAGGAAGTAATGTGCGATACGAAAGGAATGCCGAGCCCTTTGCAATCGCGCCTCGTTAAATTTACCCGAGTCAATATTTTTCTACTATTTTGACACTTTTAAGGATATTTTACACCTACTTAACTTGATCTATACACCTACATAGATCAGCAATAACCTACTTTAACGACATTATATTTTTTCACTCTTCCCTTGAATCTTTAATTCGAAAAATTTACTTTAGCTCCTACTTAAAAGGATCTACTTTAATGCTAAATTGGCAAAAGTAGACATTTCCGCAGGTTTGAGAAAGTTACTTTATAAAAGTATCCAGTTACAGTTACAAGCTACTAATTCTGAAAAGTAACGCGTTACAGTTACTCAAAAAGTAACGAATCGTTACTTTGCAGTTACTTTCTTGCAATAAAAATAAAAATATTAAATCTGTAGTTGAATTATTATATGTGTAATATAAAGTATTGGCGTAGTATTGGGAAATAATGTAAATGCAATACCGTGCAATTATTGATACGTAACATTGGCGTTACATCAGCCTTTATTCTATATTCAATATTATAATTTTATTGGGCAATCTTGCCCAATACAATTTCAATATCAATCCAATATTATAATAAATAATCATCTAGGTGCTATATTAGTAGTATATTTGCATTTATTTTATGGCCAATGTTGGCGTTATATTGGAAAAATATTGGCCAATGCACTTCCAACATAATTGACACTCGCAATATAGTTCGAACCGTACGAAATATCTGTCGGTGACGATAATCCTTTCTGATCTCTGGTCAAAATGACCAGACTGTATAGCCAGGAACAACGAAAGGTAGGTCCCATCTGGTCCGACAAAGGAAGACTGAATACGATGAAATAAGTTGATTATACGTATAATTTATATTTCAGCCTCTTAATTTTTATTCCATGGCCGTGTGTAAGTTTTATGATAAGGGCGTACATATTCAGCGTAGACATCTACGGGATACGAAACGAAGAAGATTGGTTTTTGGTTCGTGTCGCTACGTCGATTTTTCGCAGAGTTATAGCGTTTTAAAAATCGGGCGCGCGCGCACCATTCATTCATAAGGCCGCGCGTGTTTTACGCGAGTAGTACGCCAGCGTACTACGGCCCCAAAAAACTGGCATAAAAACATACGAGGAACAGGTGTTCGGTAGTAAACATCGCCGCGCGAGACACCGCATATACGCGTCGTCTGCTGCTTCTGTCTCAAGATTAAGAGATCGCGAGTCGATATAATCGTCAATAACTTCGCACAGAATAATCGTAGCAAGATGAACCTGGTCTCGTTGAAAAGTTAAGATTTCAGCGCTTCTAACGAGATAAGAATCGTTTATCTCGGATCATTAGTTTATGAAATATCGTTAATTAATTCTGAAAATAAAATTAATTTTGTCCCGAGATCGAGATCACGAGTCGATATAATCGTCAATAACATTGCACAGAAAAATCGTAGCAAGATTATCTTGGTCTCGTTGGAAAGATAAGATTTCAGCGCTTCTAACGAGATAAGAATGGCTTATCTCGGATTATTAGTTTATGAGGCATTATTGATCAATTCCGAGAAAACTGATTTTGTCCCAAGATCGAGAATGCGAATTAATCTTTCGATTGGATGAATCTCTCTCACGTCGTGCATTAAATAGCAACACTAATTTATGTTCACTCAATATTCATTTTACTAAATATACACATATGTAGTTGCACAGTTTCTTGTTGATAATCCCCTCCTCGGGTACTACCTTGCCGTGGTGGAGGGGCTTAAGTACCCTGAAGGGTTACTCTCTAAAAGTCAATCAGTGAATTATCACTGAAAACAATTAATATTCACTGATTTACAGTAATGATGCACCGATTAATTTTTAGAGAGTACAGACCCTAAAGACGGGACAACCAAAGGTACCCATCGCGTTCGGGAGTGCCGTATAAAGTAATCGCATTAAAGACATTTCAAAGCTCGTGTGAAAGATATCTATTCTTTAAATGTCGAACTTGACGGAACTCAATACTTTCACATAAGTTTTGTGATCGGGAGTGTAGAATCGCGCGAACGATCTTAGTGTTTTCGCGAGTGTGCCAGAGGACAGTCTGAGAGGAGGAGGAGGCCTCGGATAGGCATCGGGCGTCGTCGGAGCATCATTGAGGTAAATACTTTTCATTTCGTATAAAATTTATCTTCTTCCTATCATTTTATTTTACCACAATTAAAAATAATAATTGGACTGTTTTAACATGAATTTTGTAATTGTATGTTACAGACTGCTGGAAGAGTCCCAGAAGGAGTCCCGAAGGACAACCTGAGTGGAGGAGGAGGCCTCGGATAGGCTTCAGGCGCCGGCGGAGCAACTTTACGGTAAATATTATTTTTCCTGTTTTGTAAAATTAATATTTTCTGGTTTATTGTTGAGTCATTTTATTTCACCATAATTTTAAAATAATTAAAAAATTAAGATACAGATCTTTTGTGGAAAATCTTTCACGATATAATTATTTAAATCTAACTGAATAAAAAGTTAGATACGCGTTTAAATTATATTTTGCAAAATTGGTTTTGTTAAACACGTTTTTTAATATAAATTTTATATTTGTGTTACAGATAGACAACAACTCCGCTGCTGCGCATCGGGTCGGTGAGTGCGAATTTTGTTTATTAAGGAAACGAATCTACACCTCTTAAATCGTAGATTGTAGATAGTAGATTGTAGATAGTAGATCGTAGTAAAATATATCTCGTAGATTCGTTTCCTGAAAATGGATAGGTGATAATAATAAAATAATTACGGCATTTAATGTTTTATTTAAAATATTCAACATATCGGAAAAGAGTGGTAGAGATTTTTAGAATTTACGGGAAATACGACTTTGGATTAGTTTATGAAACTTTTCCATTGTCCATTTAAGATTGCAAACCTTGTTGGAGAACCAGAGTTAATCCCTGGTTTTCTTTGTCACGGATCCCCGGAAGCAACGCGTTTTGGTACGAGGGCGCGACGTCGATTCACGAAATTAATAAAAAAAAAAAGAGAAGAGTTTATGTGCATATCCTTCTCCATAAATATTCTCCCATTAACACTAATAATGGAAGAATAATTTTTATTTTATTAAAACTGAAAATATACGAGATTGCATGATTTGAGAAACGATCGTCGTTAACTCCCTGCCAAAATGACCGCTATCGGAAGTAATCCGGAAGATCTGGGATTCATTCTTTCTTGCAGCGAGGACCTAGACCTTTGGATTGGTTTAAATTTTCCTATTCCCGTGAAGATTAAAGACCTTGTTGGATAACCAGAGTTAATCCGTGG
>NW_011967136.1:575526-579842 GCF_000949405.1 Vollenhovia emeryi
TTTTCTTTGTCACGGATCCCCGGAAGCAACGGTTTCGGCACGAGGGCGCGACGCCGATTCGCGAAATTAACAAAAAAAGAAGAGAAGATTTTATGTATATATTCTTCTCCATAAATATTTTCCCATTAACACTAATAATGGAAGAATAATTTTTATTTCAATAAAACTGAAAATATACGAGATTGCATGATTTGAGAAACGATCGTCGTTAACTCCCTGCCGAAATGACCGCTATCGGAGGTAATTCGGAAGATCTGGGATTCATTCTTTCCTGCAGCAGGGCCTTTAATTTTCTTTTACATTCTTTTAATCTGATAAAACTCTATTGCACATATTACGATATGTTGAATTCACTTTCCATCTTGAGAATTGTTGCCAAAATTACACTAAATATGGCTTGGCAAATATAGTTTTGCTGTATTTGTCGAGCTAATCTTTTGTAACCTATCCATTTATTTTTCATATTTTCTATATTTGATTTGATATATAATATGTATTGTCAAGATGCGTATCGCATGAACGACATGCACAATTCCACGCATCTTCGCGGTCGGTTTGTGCGGTAAGTTTTCGCGATCGGGTTTTTCCAAGAAGGTAGATCCAAGAAAAATTTTCAATAAATTATTAATTTTTTAAGTTTATCTATATTATAAATTTTATTTCGTCGAGGAATTTGATTAAAATCACTCTAACGCGAAGTAAATTTTTTCTATATCTACTTGAATTTCGAATTAAAAATCAAGTTATTTTTATATAAATAACGGAAGTAAAATTAAATTTGATTCGTATATACAGTAAAGTTTTTGAATTAATATTCTCCTTTAATTAACCTTTCATGGTCGTGCGATACGATCGACACTCGTATTCGAACCATACGAAATATTTGTCGGTGACGATAACCGACTATGGAAGGAGTTTTCTTCCTTCCTGATCTCTGGTCAAAATGACCAGACTGTATGGCCAGGAGCAACGAAAGGTAGGTCCAATCTGGCCCAACGAAAGATTCATCGAGATAAGTGGTCCTTCTTGGTCACCACGATGGTGAAGTGCATACAAATTGATTTAGATCTACTTGTACATATATATCCTTTTATTTGCCAAAAGTCGGGTGGGATATTCTTTTCTACATTTTCTCGCGCCTGTATGCGAGATTTAAAAAACTGAATTAAATCTCAATCGCGCGCGAGTTAAAACCCCAAATTTTATCCCTAATAATCGCGTCGCGGTTTTATTTTAAATAAATAAATTTTAATTAAAACTTTGTAAGTTTGTTTAAACGGGTAGGCAAGAAAATGGACAGATAAGACGGTAAAGATGAATCGGAATATGGGTAGATACGAATTCGGGTAGGTAGGAATTCGGTTAGGCAGAAATTCGGGTAGGCAGGGACAGGGAGACATACTATATTATTAAATTATTATTAGATAAATATAATTAGAATTTAGTTGTGTAATACTGGAATATCATTAGATGATATATAAATAAAATGCCTCATTCAGCGTCGCTGATCGACGAGAAAGTAAATGCAATATGCAAATATCGCGCTAATTATATATAAAAAAAAAGAAAAATGAAGTGGCGGAAGAGTTGTAAGGGCAATTATGTTCGATACGTCTTTTTCTGCTTGCGCGAGAATCAAGTGAATCACCCGCGAGTCTTTTTCCATGCAGCTCCCCTCTGTTGAGGCAACGGCGAGGTAAAACGGAATCGCAACGACGGAGCAACCGTGAAAAAAAGAGTGATTAATGTTAATTGATTAATGGTATAGACATCGGCGTGATGAAACGCAACGAAAATTCCACGCTCCCGACGACGGGCGAGGCGTTCCTCTCTCGCCGCGGAATAAATCGCCGCAATTTGCAGGACGTCACTACGGTGACGCAAAATTGCTTTTCTCACCTCTCTCTGCTCGGCGGCGCGGTAAAAGTTAAGTATCTCATCGACTTAGTCACTCGGGGTGTATACGCGCTCGCGCGTCTTGCGGAACTTTCGCGGAAGATCAAAGCGCGCGGCGGGACGGGGGCGGGGCGTGGGGGAAACGAACACGCTGGGGCTGCGTGCGAAGGATACTTGGAGCGAACTTCCGGGATGTGGAGATATCCCGTCCTTACCCGGCTGGCTGGCCCGGGCAAACTTTCTGGAACCGCACGGAACACGGGGGACTTTTCGGTGACTTTGGGGGGGGGGGGAGTCGCGTCCTAATGATACGCCACCATCGTTGGAAGAATTTCAATAATAATTAAAAAGATATGGTTAATTTCCGGGGAACAATCCCTTTTAAGTGAAACAGATCATCCGCCGTGCGTCCGAAATTTGCACTTTATTCCGTTCCCGGAAAGGGAATTGACTTTGAAAAATTAATATAACGGATTCTTTAATAAAGTGTCGCTATTGGTTAACTTTCAATAGTTTAACTGAGAAATGGTACAGACGCGCCTCACAAATTCGCGGATTGCAATTTCCATTTTACGAAAATCCTTGCCTTTAGCGTTAGTGAAACTATTGAAAAGCAAAACTTCACAGTCAAAGATAAAAGATTACAACGCGAAGAGTTTGCAAAAACAAAGACTTCAAAGAGCATAACGCATGGAATTGTCCAACTTCCCAGCGTAAACAAAAATATCACGACAAACGGCGGTCCGCAGCGCTTCGGGACACGGGGTGCATTCCAGATAACCATGCACGCGAAAAGCGCAAACGTGCGAAACACTCGCGGAAAACAATAGCGGGGTAAAAGAGGAGCGGTGGCGGAGGGGAACAAAAAACCGGGGTAACATTTGCCGAGTACCGAAGTACCGAATCGCGTTGTTCGTACGCGGCCGAAGATTACAGCTGCCCGGTAGCTGCACGCAGCTTCAAACCGGGTGTCGCGCATCGTAACGCAAAGTAGCTCTGGAAACAGTAATTTGTGTGATCGAGAAGCACGTCGGCTCTCGTCGGACGGACGGAGAGAAATACGCCGCGGGGAGAAAGAGCGGAACGCTCGGGGGAAGCAACAACCGAAGCTTGTAAGAGAGGAAATCGAGGGTGTGACTGAGAAAAATTAGCAGCGCGCAAGGAGCGGAAAGAGGGGCGGCACGGGAATGTAAAGGGGGTAAGAGTGGAAAAAAGAGGAGCTCGGGGGATGGCTGATGGAAGAATTTTGCGGAGGTGTAAGAAGAGCAAAGAAATACTGACAGATAATGTATAGGGTAGCTCGTGCATAATCATTAGCCGCGACAATTTGTAAAACGGTTTCGGAAACTAAGTTTACGCGGACGTTCTCTTACGGAATATCGTGTCGTCTCTTAAGCTATTTATATAATTGAAACTCAACGTAGCCTGAATTGTTTCGCCAATTCGCGACACGTGATTCAGAGTTTAAATTCTTCTTCTCGAATTAAAACTACCACTTTTGCACCTCGTGCAATATTTTATTAACGTATGCAAGAGACATTACCCGAGCCCTCGGAAGTTTAAAAGTAAAATCACCCCTCTTCTCGATACTTAACTGCTTCCGAAAGATTCGCTGTGATCGACTCACGCAGACCACCCTGTATAAGAGGGAAGCCAAAGGCATTAGAGAGCGGCGGGGAAAAAAGACGAAAGGGGATGACGGAATTGGGGAAAGACAGAGACGGAGGATTGAAAAGGTAGGCAAAGCGGTCGCGGGCGAAACGAGCGCGCGAGGGCAAGGGGGCTTTGCCGTCTACGCCGAGAGGGGGTCGGTGAGCGGCACCCCGGCTCGCATTCCAAGCAGACTCGGTGAACCGGGTTCATTATTTTCTCGTTATAAGTTTCTACAACTCCGGCTTGTTGTCGTAATGCTGTTAACGCGGACGCGCCGCGAATTGTTAAAGAGGCGAACGATCGGCAGCACGTATATACCCGGCGGCTTCCTTGAGCCGCGCGTCACGCGCCACCCCCTTCGTCACAGCCGCCCTCCCCCCCCTCCTCTCTCTTCCTCGTCACATCCGACCGTAGTCGTCGTCATGCGCTTCTTTTCGCCGGCTTCGTTTATTAACCCCGGTTTGCGCGCCCTCTTCCGAGCCCTTTGGCTCTGGAGTTATACCCAAAGGATAAGTATTCTCAATGTTTGTGTGATCTGCATTCCGGCCCGGATTCCAGCCGAGGTATTGCCACTGTGAGTCTTCATTGTATCTATTACGGCGGCATTTCCTTTTTGTACCATCTGTCTGGAAAACCAAACAATTTCTCGGCCGAGGGATATTTTGTTATGACGAAGTAATTTCGGGGTGCAACTGGAATATCATTATACCTGGAATTATTATATCCTTTTATAATATTCAACTAAACGACTTAGTTCACGCAACAAA
>NW_011967136.1:584078-610074 GCF_000949405.1 Vollenhovia emeryi
ATATTTTTCGTTTTAGACAACCGAATTACATATTTAGTCAACAAAACGATTCAATCAAATTATTTCTTTCACTCAACAAAATGGGTCCTCATTGTCAGTGTAGTATGTGATTTTAAAATAATGGTTTCAAAAAATTTCACAGCCTACACATCGTAGGCTTCATGTCTTATTCAATTATTTATACCGATAATATTCGTTATAAAATCACTTTTAATCGCCAATCTTGGCAGCAATGCAATTTGGTGCTTCTATATTAGACATGTTCGCAGATTCAAGTGAAATTTGACACGCCAAAGTTAAATGCGCGATATGACGCGCCGTTCAATTAATTTCCACGCGAGCGGGTTGATATCGGAAACGTATCGTTTCGCATTTTACCTGCTCCCGTTATCTGCGCTTGTCTTTGTTACAGAACGCGAAATGAGACAAGGGGAACGAGTCGCCGTTGAACGGACGATTTTTAAAACGCTGATTGTGCAATCGCAGTGCGATTGTGCGACCGCTGATTTTATATTTTGCGTTTTCTCAGTTTCGTTGATAAAAAACATTGACGATTACGTATAACGCGCTCTATTTGTGCGACGAATATGTATTTTAAGTTGAGAAGTAGTTACCGTAAAAGTCCCTCTTGATTATTCTTACATGCGTGTCTTCTCTTGCCAAATAACGCCCGTGTCTTTTTCTAGTTATACACAATCGTGTGTATATAATATCATTCTTTATCGATGGGGATATAAATTTTGCCTAAAAAGCAGTGAAAGTTAAAATACGGTAATTACTGTCATATTAAATATTCCATTTGCGTAAGAGTAAAATTGCGGTAATTCATTACCGCAGCAATAATTACATACTGTTGTCCTGTAATATGCATATTGAAATAATTAATTCGCATACATTATGCAAATAAAAGCCTAAAAAGATACATTTAGGGGAGAAAAAGGGAGAAAATTTGATATTATTTACTTATGTCGATATAAAATTTAATATCAGATTCCATATGTCTTACGATAAAATAGTTGTAAAATTCTAGCGTGAAGGATAATCGTTTGTTAAAAGAGAATAGAGAATTATGTATATTATTTAAATAATTTTGCTTACTCAACTCTGAATGAATACACTTGGCGTTATTATTACCGCATTTCCGGCTTTTATCAGTATAAATAATTGAATGCGCGCATAATCAGGCGCTCGCGCGCTTGTCTCTGTCAATGAAATTTCCAGAAACACTTTAGCGCAAATGCCTTGCAATTAAACTGCAGTTGTTCAAGTAAAAGCCTTCCTAAATACTTTCTTCGGTATTATATACTACTGGGTACATGTACTGCCGTTTAGACGCGACTTTAAAAGCCTTCTATAAGCTTGACGATGCCTCTGAAGAAGCGGGCGATCGTTCGTATTGTTTCGCCGGATAATTTCCGTTTGCTATTCTCGTCCCGATTAACTGTACGCCGCGTCGTGCCATCGACGCACTTCCTCCTTCGCAAGTTTATTAATAATCATGTTACAAAAAAAGATGCGATTGATGTCACGGCAGAATGCAACTAAAAGGAGCTTTAAATACTAATTTGTTTAAGGGAATATCCGCCGCCTCCAGCCACCGTCCTTCGACTTTCCTCGCGATATTCTCCGCGTGAACGTGCAACAGATTATTTTTTAACTCCTTTAAGATAGTAAACTAGTACACTGAGAGACCCATTTTGTCGAATGAAACAAAATTTAGTTGACTCAACTGAATTTCTTGTTTGGATATGGGCAAATCTTTCAGTTGATACAACAACAAAAATTTGTTGAAAAATTTGGTTGAGTGAACATGCGCAGAATCCTTTTATGATATTTAACTAAACGATTTAGTTCACGTAACAAACACAATTATTTAGGACGTGATGAGATGCACGAATTTGTTCAACCATAAAATTTTGTTCAAATAAACAACTCATGGAAACAAAATATTTAGTTGTAACGTTCAACTTCATTTGAGCAACATTTTTTCGTTTTATACAACCAAATTACATGGTCAGTCAACAAAATGATTCAATCAAATTATTTCGTTTTATTCAACAAAATAGGATTCTCAGTGTAGATACATCGTAGCATTTCACTTATGTACATCGATTTGGACTCGTTAACCGTTTGTGTGATCGTCGAATCGACATCTTACATAACGCACGAATAAATATTTGAGATTAGTTGTACGTCTTCTGGTGATTACAATTTTATTATCGTACTCTCTATAGAGATGAAATAGATCGGAGATACAAGTGATGAGATTCCTATTTAGATTCGACATCAATCAAATGAAGCACCGCGCTGTACGCGTTCTAGTGAAAACCGCGAGAACCAAAGTTGCCGCGAGTCGATAAATGAACTTCATCCCGCTCGTATTTCCAGAATTAATAGTGCGCCTTACTTTTAAGAAGCGCGCTTCATTAAACTGGCTCTGACAATACTTGCCGCTCCGTCTCTCTTTTCATTTCATTTAATTAATTTAACGTAAAACGTAACTTAATCTCCAAGATGATATATAAAATACTGATAAATTGAAACGGGATATCGCTCGTTGCTGGGCCGAAGAAAAACGGTAATGTACATAATTACTATTTCGATATACATAATTACGATTATTTATAACAAAAGTACTGTCATCCGTGCAACGTGAAAAGACGCGAACAACGAACGTACATCGCGTACACGACGCCCTTACGAAACCATAAACTCACGTCCTTTTATACACTGAGAAAATGCCCGATTAAATATAATCGGATAATCCAATTACAAAATAAGAAACGGATATATCCAATTAAATTGTATGTCCGATGAAAAATATGATCGGTTCTTCAGTCAAATTTCATCGGATGTGCCTATAATTTAATCGGTAAACGTAATCGGAAAACTTAACCATCGGAAACGCTATTTAATAGGTTTATCCGATGAAAAACTTTCTCAGTGTATATATAAAGTTCCCGTATAAAAAATACTAACACTTAAAATACTTTATGTATATTAAGAAAGATTCTAAAATAGCATGACATTCTTGGGCGACGTGTATACACAACCTATTTCCCTTTAAGTAGTCGCGCGCGTCAACCTCCTTTCCAACCGGCGCAATCTTGATTCACCCACCCGTTGCTCTTTTCAAGTTTTTCTTCCACCCTCCTTGCGTTTATTAATAAACGACCGGGCGCCATCCTCCTCATGGGAAAGTCGAGCCGGGGCACGACTTGTCGAGGGAGAGGGCGATACTCACCTCATCGTTTCTTTACGGCGCCCTGCGGGATTATCGAGGACCCACCCGGGCTTGATATACCGTGCCCCCCCCCCCCCCTCGCCTTATCGGACACGGAAGGACGTTATACGATCCCGAGGACGAACGTATCCGCTTATGTTCCGGCGCCTCTACTTTTTCTCCGGCGGACTATATACCGCCGCGATAAGGTCCCCACACTTTCGGCTCGGTCCTCGCTATTTCCGAGATTCGTGTATTGAACGTTTGAGGAAAATTCAATTTTGCAAAACTAATTTGCGACGTATACGGAATTGGATACATCGATCTGTATAGATTTTTAATTTTAAGCGTAATGAATAATTTTACTAAATATTATTGGCAGGCATTAAATTGACGATTTATAACTGGGCAGAGATCACATTTCTCGAGATTCACGCGCCGAATGTTGAACGGTGTCGAATATTTTTGAATAATCTTGGTACTATCTCGGTGCGGCAGTTCGTCTGACCAAAATAATTATTGAAATTAGCCTGTAAAGCTCGCACGATCAGCCATCGGACTCGTATGTTACGCATCGCCGCGTTTCATAGCGGTGTAACGTCACAGACGTTATGGGAATTATAAGCTGAGTCTGTCAGGACCCCAGACTGTGTAATGAGCTCGTAAAGTTGAGTGCAGATAACGCCGGTGATAAAACCGCCGGCCGGTGTATGCCGATCGCGATTAAAGCACATTCGCCGCGATATATTGAGCAGTCTCGCTTTATTTAAACGCATTAGATGTGGCGATGTGTACTCGCGTGAAGGATCAAAAACGCGCATTTGCGGGAGCGATGACGCCCTGCCTTGCGAAATGGATTCGGATTAATCGCCCCGGGATTAAAGGGAAATTCGTATACGCAACGCTGTCGACAGTCGTCCTTTAAATAAAAGTGAATCAACGGTTTTCGGTATTTTTATTACCGGTGTCGGCGCGCGGGCGACGAGGAGTTGCGCCGGACTGGGGGGGGGGGAGGAGGGACGAGGGGGAGGAAAGGGAGGGATTCGCAAAAAGCTACCGCCATAATTAATATACTCGCGAAATCGATTCGGTTATCCGCCGGTCCCTGGGCGATCGCGCATATCCGCGAGAGAACGTAACCAGTCGTCAGACGTCAAAAGCAAAGCGCAATTATCAACAGAGGGCTTTCCCTTCCTGGCAGCATCCGCCGCGATATTGCGGCGAGCCGAATATACCTCTTCTACTGGGTGTGTCCGACCAATGCTTCACTTGCAAGCACTCACGTGACTGTCCCGACGCGGACACGAATAAAGCATTCCCCGATTGTTACTTCATTAAAAGAGTGCAATACCGAGAACGGGGAAGGTAAAATAAATAAATCGAGTGAACGAAGCGCAATATTTTTCAAGCTGGTAAAATGGCTCTTAGGTTTTCATCAAGTAAAAGCACGGGTGGAAAAGTGCAACCAAAACTTATTACAAACCGTATGTAAATGTCTCATATATAATTGTCGTTACACGAGCGTGTTATATTTCGGCAAATAACGTATGTGAATATCGAATTTTGTATTCGGCGACCAAAGACTGGGGCGTCCGCCCCTTGCGCTTCTTAAGGCCAGCGTCCACGATGCTAGAACTTGGTCCAAGTTCTAGTTCCGAGAAATGTGTAGCCAATCAACTTGTAGCTCTTATGGAATAGCTGCAAGTTGATTGGCTACACATTTCTCGAAACTAGAACTTGGACCAAGCTTTTATGGAATAACTGCAAGCTGATTGGCTACACATTTCTCGAAAGTAGAATTTGGACCAAGTTTTAGCATCGTGGATACCGGCCTTTGGCTGCTCGTGCAGCATGTAACTTGAACTGGGTTGGCTGGGAACACCCTGTACGCGGATAAGCTTCCTGTAATATCGTGCATATAATATACACGGTGTGCGCGCGGCTCGCGCTCGTATACGTGCACGACGAGCGGTGCACAACGGTGTCTACGATTTAAACTTGTCAGTGGCAGATATTGCCGCACCGCAACGAAGATAGTCGGCCGTCCTTTCCTCCGATAAATAAACTTCGTGCTCGCCGTACAATGTTAAACGCGAGAACGTCTGCTTATATATTTACGTCTGCTCGTTTCGTCCATCTAAACCGCCGCCGAAGAGTTTCCTTTGGAATTGCTAGAAATTTAAAAAGGCGAATGTCTTTGAGCAACCGAGCTATTATTTTAGTGCGCGATTTCTCTATATTTATATTACATGTCTATTTGATTTTTTCGAGGGATAAACCGCTGAAGGTACACTGAGATAAATGTCCGATTAAATATAATCGGATAATCCAATTACATAATAACAAACAGATATATCCGATTAAATTGTCTGATAAAAAATGTGATCGATTTTTCGATCAAATTTCATTGGTAACTGCATTTCGTCGGATAAATTTCATCGGACGTATCCATAACTTAATCGGAAAACGTAATTGGAAAAATTAACCATCGGAAACACTATTTAATTGGTTTATCCGATGGAAATTCTTCTCAGTGCATGATTGTGGTACATATATAGATTTCGGGCATTACTAGGCATTTTTTGGGCATTAGTGTTATTTGGCCTCGCTGTATCCACAGAAAAAATTTCCGGGTTCAATGCTATTAAAATGTATCATAAAATAGGATCGATATAGCGCCAATCATATTTATTCTAGAGAGAAAGGAATATTTTTATCCTAAATGAAAAATTCTAAAATCTGGAATAAAATGACAGTATGTATTGTCTTTTGGCGAATATCGTGGTGCCAACTTCGTGCGTTGTAAGATGGAGGGAAAGTTTATTCTAAACGCAAGAATATATAAACTTACATTTATACAAGTTACTCTCGTCTCAATATAGTGCGTCAATCTTTTTTAATTCGATAGAGGAGAATAAGAATTATTGATTTTATTTTGATATCGTCGTATTTTTATACTAACTGAGGTTGCGAGAAATATAAATGTGTCTAGAAGAATATTTTTGTCTCAGTAACAGAAATCCTTTCTGGGGGTGTGGGGCATTATAAAGAATCTGAAAAAGATAAAATAAGATAATAAGATAAAGTAATGCCCACTGGGCATTAGTAGACATTGGTGTACACGATTTTGGCGATTTACCTCTCGGATTTTTTATTCGTGCAATATAAATATCTAGGATGAAGAATAGTAGTCGGACAATTACTTATCTTGCACAAGTACGTATGATTTCGTGACAATTTATTTAAGCTGCTTTCGCAATCCAGAGTTTCATGACAATACTTTTCATATTTTCATAGCACAAAGAGGTCTTTGTTTCACTCAGTTCAAGCCTAATTGCTTGCTTCAACTAATGAACCGAGAAACAACCAACAGAGCAAACAAATCAGGGACAAGATTATCAGAGGATTTCCGCTTAACAACGTAGGGAAAACAGCTAATGTCAGCGCAACGGCGGCGCGTAAATTGTGAGAGATGCCGGAAAACGGGGGCCGCTAATGCCTGAACTCTGACGAAAATCCGAAATATCCCGGCGCGGCGAACAAAGTCCGAGAAAAGCTCGGTGAGCTTTCATAGCGCGGGTCGAGGACGCAGCGCCGTACTGCAGAGGGTGTGGAGGAAAGTCCTGCGGGCGCCGCGTCGCGCCGGCGTCCCTAGTGTCCCGCGGGAAGAATGAGCACGTTAACTTTCGATGTGGAGCAATTTAAGTTTGTAACAAGCGTGGCGTGCGGTCGCGAGATCGCGGGGCAGAAAGACCGGTAAGGGAGATAGGATAAGGGAAGGACACGGAACGAGGCGACAGGGGTGGCGGAAGCGGCGGCGGTGACGGTGGCGGCGGCCGCGGCGGCGACGGCGGGCGGATTGACCGTACCGCGTGGCGCAACTTGCCTCATGAATTAATTTTGCGACGGAATCGCTTGTATACTGCATTAACTTTTAATTTGCTAAACGCCTCTCGGTCCCGTCGTCCCCGCGCGGTATTTATATATCGATCCTCCCTGCCGCGTCCCGCCACCCTTTTTAACTCGCGTTACATTAATGGACCGCCGCGGGAACACGGTTGTCCCTGACGGCGGGCTTATTGCCTCTTTCGTCTCCGCGAGTGCTCCATCCACTTCTTTCCCGCACCGCGAGGCGTGCCTCATCCTTCTTTTCGGGCTTGAAGCTACCCCCGGGCGTACTTCCGGATCGTTCGTCCTGGGGTTTCCGGAAATTTAACAAGATCTTGGAACGGATCTAGCATTTAGATACCTTTCTTCCCGAGAAAAAGGGAGATAACGTCCGACACGGTCGAACCTTTTAAAATGTAATCCATGAATTAGACGCGAAGTCTCTTTATTCTTTAATAACTCTGCTCCCGCGATAACGCAGTTATGCATGTTAAATACAGAAAGCCTGTCGCCGGCAATTTTTATATATTCCGCGGAAGCATCTAAGTTGGAAGTTTTAGTCTCTCGCGCCTGCAATCTTCATTTTCGAACAAATTCCATTTACAATCGTGCAAACAAGACTTCCCTTTGAATTATAAGTATCTTCCATTTTTCGTCCTTTGCATCGAGTAATCTGAACGTCTCGCGAGTTTACCGTCGGAATAATACAAACAAAGTGCGAACGCGCGGCTTATTTACCGAGCTAATAAGTCTCGAAAGGGAGTCGGCGCCCTTGGAGCCGTTACGCAAATATCGCAGCGAGGCGCGACGTTCTTAAGATGCATAAAAAAATTTTCCAGCCCGGCACTCTCAGCTTCGTATTCCGGGGAAATGGTCGATATCGCCCGGAAGAAGGGTTGCCGGAGGTAACACGAGAAAGAGACTAGTCTTCGTAATAAAATCACTTGTTGGATTTCCGGCGATCCTGCAATCGAGCTTCTGATTTATGTTTTTGCACCGCCTTCGCCTTGGAACGGAAAAGCGGAGAATATATCGCGGACTTTTTTCGAAGCTATATCGCGTCGGATGCGCCGCACGTCACCTTGGAGCTTCCGACTACGCGCTCTTGTAATTTTCGGACGCTGCATTTTCGCAATAAATTAAGATCAGTAGTAAACTGGTAAACTACAAATTTGCGAAGCTTATTTTTTCTGCCACTAACGTTTCAAAATTAAGCGAGTCTCTAACGGAAAAAAAAGGAGAGGAAGAATCTTTCCAATTAATACAATATTGCGTATCTTATTTTTTAACGTTTCAAGATGAAGAGGTTACACTTTCCATAATTATCCGCACAATTCTTTTTATTCGAAAATTCTGTGTTCCCTCTGCTAATAAAAAAAATATTATATGTATATAAATAACTTAATCAAGGTTTACAGAAATATGTGTATTTTGAAGCGGCAAACACACCCACACGCGCGAAATTGATATTCCGCTTGTTCTTGAAAATGCGGGGGCATCGCAGTGTTAAGCAGCCCGTCGTGCGCGAAATTTCATCTCGAACCCGGCGCGGCGAGCGGCGAAACGCGCCGGCAAAATCCGAGGAAAGCGCATTATTCTTTTCCCCTCCTCTCCCGCGCGCGCGTCCAACTATTCTCGGCCATAATTACGCGCATCCGCGACCCGTTCCGTTCGTTCGCACGCCTCGCGCGCGCACTTCCGCCGCCGACAATCTCCGCCGCCCCTGCACGCGCGCGTATAATTAACCCGAGCCAGCCCGTAACTCATCCCCCGTAATCCGTTTTTTTTTTAAATAACACGTAATATCTTCGCCGAGCCTCCCTTTCGGAATTATCGAGCCCGTCCTCCGTTCTCTCCCGCGCGCGGAGGACGCCATTCCGCCTCGGCGAGGCGAAGGATGCGGCGTCGGGCTCGACGGAGGAAAGAAGGATCGAGGGTGCCGGATTAAAACAATTACCGGCCGCAGAATGAGAAAAAGCGAAAGTTATAGAGCGCCGGTCACCCCCGCCGGTTTTCCCATCTCCCATTTTCCTCCGCCTCGACCGGTTTGACTATCCGCAGTATACACGCGAGGTTGCTTTAACCTACCCACCCTCGCGCACGAATTGCTACCTCTGGCGGCGCGGGGGCGCCCGCCCAACCCCCGCCGTCCTGAGGTCGCTTAGCGCGCAATATAACCGACCGCAATAGCATAACTATGATATATACGCACAATTTGGAGTAATTCCGTTAAAACAGAATAATGTCGGCCCGAGGAGGAGGTTAGCGCCGCTGATGTTGGCCAGAAAAGGAGGGTGGAGGTTCGTTTTGCGCGGCTTCGTAGGAACCCCCGCGATACAGGGCGGTCCAGATATGCTGCTATAGGGGGCGTCAACTGAAACGCGTAAAATTCTTAAATAAAGGAGACATGCATTTAGAAGATTTTGTACAAGGTGTAAACCGAGGGGGAAACCGCTGAGGGCATTGTGGTGTACAGATTTGCGGCATTACTGGGCATTGCTTATAGGCATTTTTGGGCATTAATTTGGGCACTAGGCCTTGCTGGGGCATTATAAAGATAAAATAAGAAAAAATAAGATAAAACAAGATTAATAAGATAAAGTAATGCCCACTGGGCATTAGTGGGCATTGGTGTTTAAGATTTTGGTCAGCGGTTTGTCGGATTAAAGTCATAACTTTAATGGATCGCGTACGATTCGTGACACGTTTGTATAATAAATTGTACTTTGCTAATTTTACAAAATTGACGAGACAATGAATTTATCTTATGGATCGCAGATGATATAATTCATTTTGTAAGCTCTATAAGATTTGTTGGTAAGACGAATAATATTTTATTACATTGTTCGCGTAACGAAAGTCAACATGGAAAATTGAATTTTCGAAACGAAAAGCCATTACTGAATGCCAACGACAACCGTTATGGCCGGTGCAGCTTGCACAATACTTGACGAACTGTTATTTCTGAAGTGTACTGTAAACACACACGGGGGAGTGTAGGCGATTCGCCAATTGAGGTGCAACCCTCGGTTCAAGAGGGCCGTATATGAGAACCATTTGACGCCTGTCTCTGCAGCGGCCGTAAATTAACTCTCAGATGCGCGTTTCAATTTTCACCTTGCCTGAAAGTGTTATATACGCACGTAGTATCGTCGCTTTAAACGGCTAAACCTTCACGTTATTTATAAAATAAATAAAGCCCCTCGAATAAAATGCGAAATGAGTTACATCAATCGAGTTGATTCACGCTCGAGATTATATTGTTAAAAATCTAAATATTTACATTTCATTACGTCTCGCTTTTTATTCGAACCGCCAAGACGATGCTACACCCGATAGCAATTTTATCTCCACAACCCTCCGCGCGGTCACGAGGCCAATCATTGACTGTTTATACTCATTACTCGTTTAAAGCGTTACTTAACCGTCGATCTCTAAAATCTTTTCCATTTGCTAAAGGGAACATCCATCTAGCCGGTCGTTCCACAACCCCTCGCCACGCAACCCTCTTCCGCTCGCCACGAATGCATTTGTATCGTGGATATTCGGGCCGCCGGTAGGTAATGTTCCGAATGGCTGGAAACAAATTAATAGCGCCGAATCGACACGTCGTGCTCGTTGTCGTTGATTGATGACGGGCCCGGCCGCGTTAAATAACAAATAACCGGCGCTCGTTCGCAGCGCGATGCATTCGGCGCAAGTCGCGAGCCGCGGCGGGTTTTGAGTATGGATTCACCTCTCTTCGTACGGCTAATGAGTTTGGAATCTGGGCTACTCGGCCGCGATTATCGATCACACGTCAAACCTGCCATTTCTAGATCGACGTGGGATTGGGAGACGTCAGCCGACGCGAGTTCCTAGGACTCTCGGTAGACCAAAGTCCGAAACTGTATTCATTTTTTATTTATCGAAAAATATTTAAAGCAAATTGAATTACCTCTCGTTCTAGATCGTGAGAATGACGAATAATAATAATAACGTCAGCAGTTTCTGATACTAAAGATCGATTATGAAGATTATCTCTTCCCAACGCATACATTTGTTGCCTTCGGAAATTTATTTTACGTGTGCACTTTGAGGTATTTACTTAAAGGGGTGGAGCACATTTAAGTGTTTCCTTTAAAAGAAACGCGAGTGAGGAATCTTTTCTACTTATCTACAATATGCAAAGAGTGTTATGTAGGAAATTAGTTTTGCCCGGAAGCTCTTTGCCGCTTTTTGAGACGAGACCTGAAGATTTTCAGCGCGCCACGAGCGTGCCGCTGAAGAAGGCGCGTCGGAAAGAATAGATTTCCTGTTTGTCGCGGTCCACCCATGGCGCAACATGCACGTTACGCTATGTTGCATGTTTTCTGCCATAAACCTACCGCTGCCACGGCGGTGCCCGTAGCCGAGCGCCGTAATAATACGTAATATCTTTACTGTTTTAGGCAGCCGCTCGCGTTATTCGGATGCCGCGCGTGCCTCGGAAGTTTAATTTCGAATCGTATTATATCCGGTGCGCGCGCTACAGGCATGAGCTACGGAGCGAGAGAGAACCAAAACGAGAAAGAGAAAGAGACAGAGGGAGGGAAGTGGAGATCTAAGGGGGTATAAAAGAGACGGAGACTCCAAGGTAGAAGAGCAAAGAGAAGGCGGGAGGGGGAGCCTAGGGAAGGCGAGGGGAGGAGGCAGAAGCGGGGAGTCCGGAGGATTTGCAGTCGGGCAAGCAGTCAGGCGAACAGCCAGCCAGTCGGCCAGCCCCCTTCGTAGCGCCGAGAAGCGCAAGGGATGAGCAGAAAGACGGATAGATCCCAGGATCGAAGGGAAAGCGGGAGGGAGACGGAGAGAGAAAACGGGAAAGAGGGAGAAAGGGAAAGGAACGGCCCAGACTGTGCGGACCACGTCTGTGGAAACCGTTCGCCTCCAGAGAGGGATAAGGGGATCGGGGAAGGGTTGGCACGGTCGAAGGGGAGAAGGCTGAGATGAGGCCGCAACTGTGCGGCGGTACCGTCGCGGTGCCGCACGTCTCGGGAGCGGGGGATGAATGCAAGCGCGAAGGGATGCACTGCAGGGGTAGGATAAGGGCGGAGGGGAGAAAGACACGGGGAAGAAGATGGTAGCGAGGGGAAGGGGAGGGCTTCGAAGTCGCTCGAGAAACTTGGGGAATCGCCGGGGTGTTCTCGGTTTTCACTTACAAGGGCCTGAACGTTGGCCGCGGCATGCTGGCACGGACGCGGGGGTTGCCGGCGGTCGGTTGAGAACTGCCGGATTCTCGGGCGTTATCATCGCGGAACAACAACAATCTGACGATCCTACGCTCGTTTATGGGACTTTGAGGGTGGGTTCTGGAAGCGTTTGCGAGTTGTCAACGACGACGCGGAGAGGCGATCAGCGCTCGTATCTGGGAAAGATGCGCGTTTCGTTTCCCCGCGACGTAATCTATAAGGGGGATTTTTTGGAGAAAACCGAAAGCTCGAAAGATTTTTAGACTCCTACTGCGCGTAGTAAATTTCATATTTCGATTCATTCTACGCCAAATGGAATGTTGATCACAACAACCTTCGACCGGCAGCAGTTCCAAGTACAGAATATAAAAGCGTCCCTCTCTTTGAAGCGAGTAGAATCGCTTATAATGTACATCTGATGCATTATTGATTACATCTTATCAGGAAGAGAGAAAAGAGGATTCCTCGCTCTTACTTTGCGATGTAAAAGGGAGCATGGGTATAAACTGATGCGGCGGAAACAATAAGAACGATCGAAATGCTGGAATAATGCCGGAGTTCGTGGCGTGCATATAATAGAAACTTATAGACGAGAGATCTCTTGCACGTCGAATCTCGCGACAACATTCTATTAATTATCATACGTTAATGCCCGGCCGTCTCGCGCATGTCGGGAAAACAATACGAGGTACGCGACATTTATGATAGGCGCTGCTAATGATGGCGCAAGAAACGCCAGCGGGTTTAATGCATGCGCTCCCGCAGGAATGTTTAACGTAAGAGCGACAAGCAACGCGATTAATGACGATAGTTGAGAAGAGGATGCCGTTATTAGATGCCGTTCCTCTTGTACTTGTAACAGCTGAAAACGATATTCCACTGTTGCGTGCTTTGACTGTAACGCGTGCTGAGACGGTATCGTGCAAAAGCGTTATTAATAATTTCACTTTGATAAGAACAAATTCTTGATGTTTAGTAAAAAAACGTTTACGATAAACCTTGCTTAACTTTGAACATTATAGTGTATTGAATATATTATAATGTTCGAAACTGAACATTATAGATACTTATAACTTAATAATTCATTGTTATGATAAAAATATATTTATATAAATATAGAGGAGTCCTTTATTATGGGACAACTTCGTAATATGAGACAGTGGGGTTTCTGTTAAATTAACAAGCATCATCTGTTGGTTCCACCATGAATTTATTGCCCTTGAAATGAAATCTGTTTAGTGGAAAATTCATTGGTAGATCGTTTACTCGTTGCGAGAAAAATTTGTGATTGAATTTGGACGTTGAAAACCTGCTATTATCTCACAGAAGCCTATCTCATAATAGGGGACTTTCCTCTACCAATTACATTCTTTGCTTTTTTTTCAAAACCTTTGTAACATTTCGTATTAATGCAATAAATATAATATCTATATATTACTAACATATCAACGATATTTTTTAATGCGAAACGTTTACGTTATACGCATGAAAAATTTCGTAGATTAGTATTTTACGTTTTTCTCTTTATTTTATTAGTTGTGAAAAAATATGTTCTTTTAAAAAAATAAAAAGTTTGATATAACCGGCAATTTTGCTGTTAATTTACAATAAAAACCAGGTAGTTATAATTGTTATTCCCGATGATAGATATTATTCGCGCGCGGAAGCAAGTTATTTTTGTCAAAATTTCGGATAAATCAATAAAAAACTGTAATCTCCATTCCGTTGGTTATTGAAACTATAGTTTAAAACACCGAAAAACTTTGTACAGCAGGATTTACCAAATTGTAATTATTCATACAAAATTATATAATAAAATAGGCATTTCTATAAACGTGTATAGATAGATATAGATTTTCGTAAATATATGTTAAAGTTGTCGAGCCAAGATTACGGGCAGCCAGAAAAAGAACTCTTGGCGCAATCGTGGTAAATCTGCGGAAGTCTCGTAAAATTATAACGAGCTGGGTGACGGTCAACAGCGCGTTACAGCGAATCACCAACGGGAATGATAAATAGAGGGTCGGAATCCCAGTTTTATCCTAAGGCAAGCTAATGCAAATGAAAGGATGCATCGCGAACAACAGAGTCGGAAATACGCGAAACAGGAAAATAAACCGCAGGAGTGGCCCCCTTGATTCACTTTACACTACGAATAATGAATCTAGTATCGGAAAAGGGATTTTCTTTGGCCGATGAAATTTCGAGGATCTTTTTTCCGACGATGTCCGCGAACTCGAAAACATCAAATTTCTATCGTTGCACTTCAACGAAACAACGAAATTCATTTTACATTCTATATTTTAGTAGTTAACAGTTTTCCTGGTGGAATTAATGTTCATTGTTGCGAGATAACTGCGTCGAATATCTTCATTTTCTACAGCGTTTTCTCTCGCGGAAGGATTTCTGCGGACCGTATCGTAACATTTTCGCCCGACTTATGTCTTAATTAACGCTCAGTTTCCGAGGTAGCGCGATTCCACTAAACGACGGCGGTGCGGCCAATCGACTTCCAAAGGGCTCAATAACGAAACCGTACCCAACACCTCTCGCGCAACTCATCCAATCCCTTGAATTGGCGCAATAAAAGTAAAATATGCGGTAAAAGGGCAGGGACGCTAATAGACAATTTGAAAAGTATTCTCGAGGATGACACGCGACAAGACGACATTTGAATAATCCCAGGAGGAGAAAGGGAGAACGACAAAGGACAGGAGGAAGTGAGGTAGAGGCAAATTGGGGGCGAGATGAGGGTGAGAGGGAGGGGGAGAAAACGCAATATGCCTCGACTGAAAATTGGGCGGCCGGGTTCACATCCCTGGATATGTCTAGCAGATAGTTTGTCCTTGACTGCTTAATTAATTTTACTCCCGCGCTCAGAAACGGACGTGGAATCGTGCTCTACGTACGTCTTGTTTGAAGACCCGACCCATAAATTTGTAGCCCGAGTGCTTCGTGCCGCTGACAACGTAAATTCCGGCTCTCGTGCAAAATTGCGAAATTTGACTTCCGCCGTGACTTCGTGACATGTCTTCGTTTGTACGAGACGCGACTTTGCGCGACCGAATATTGAGACGGCGCAGTGACCACTTTTCAACACACGAGTTGAATACCCGGGATATGAACGTCATTTGGCAAATAGGCTAATTGTGAAACCTTAGTAACGTAAATTTGACGGATTTTTCTTCGCTTAAATTACAAACGAAGCGAACCGTCCGCGTTGGCAATTTTTAGTGCAAAAACAATGTGTATTATTTAAAAATTAAACATATTATTAAAAACTGTGTATTATTTTAAAAAAGGTTTAACCCAAGAAAAGAAAGTGTCTCAGACTTGACTTGAATTTATTAATAATAATTTATTACTAACACATATCATTTAATATGTACATATCGTAATTTTTTATTATCTTAATTAATTCAATAGACATCTATATTAGACATTGATATTATTAATTTTTAATTTTCTCGTAACTGGACGCTATGCAGAGAAAACTTCGCAGGTAAGGAAAAAATAAAAAATGTATTTTAGTATGCATAAAAGTTATATTAATATAGACATAAATAGAGAAAATGTTAGCAATATTTATAGAATGATCGGAGTGCCAGTTTTATTTCTGCAATGGTTTTTCTTATAACATTTGAATGATATCGACAGTCACGTCAAAAACTGTGACGGCATAATTCGTCTCAGGAAGCTAAAAGCTTTGCCAATAATAAACGAACTCGATTAACGTTCTTATCAATTGTGACTGTACGAGCCGCGGTATATCGTTTTTATTTTTAAGCATGTAACACAACGTGGAAACCAATAATTAATTTTAATGTAAATTGATAGTTTCAACCAAGTCACTTTGAACATAACCGTCTGATCATAATTGTCAAACCAGGTAAAAGTGAAACAGATAATGAAAAGTACTATTTCTGATCTGAATCCGATTTATTACATTCAGAACATAAATTTAGAATCGTTTCACATCTTTTCTATGTAACCATATAATAGTTCAAGTTTCATTTCATCTCGAACATGCAAAGTGGTAAAAATAAAGCATTCACAGTCTTCACGTTTCTATTTCCTTCCAGATCAGAAATTATCTACAGTACCGGCCAAAAGTATATAACCTCTAGGTTTTTTCTGAGCATAACTTTCGTCGAAATGCACCGAATGTGCTCAAAATTTTACAGTAGACACCTGATAACAGATACATCTTGTACACGAAGGGTAATGAAATTTGTCGATACAAAGTACATCATGATTTTCCATTTTTTTCACTCGAGCACTTAAAAATTGGTTACGCTAAAAAAATCGAAAGGTGATATATTATTGACCGGTACTGCATAACTCGGGACGAGTCCGTCGTATTTCTTGAAATAAATCCCCGGGTGAGAAAGTGAGAGAGGCGCCGTGTATGTTTACGGGCGGGCGGAGAAGTAATCCCGATTATCATGAATAACGCGCGGCGATTACACAAAACCGCCAGCGAAATTGACTCGTGAATTAGACGCGATCGCGTCAGTTAATCATTGATGCGATCGCGCCGCAATACGCCGTACACGCCGGTTTCGCCGTACGTTACCCGCGTGTTTATTCGCGTATTACACGCCGTCTGTCGTTACTTCGCCATCCGCCTGACAAAAGTCCCGCGGAGGATTTACGAACCTACCCCCTTAAAGCCTCCCCCCGACGGGCCCGTACGTATTGCGAGAGCGCGGAGGTAGATGGGTGGAAATTATTTACACGCTCTCCCGTTGCACAATGGCTCGCCCAATACCAGGTCAGAGTGCATTAACGGGTTCGTTCGTTTAAAGCGACCGAGTCGAAACCAATATCGCGGAGAGCGCAACGTTTGCATGCCCGGTGTACCTATAGGGGTAGCCGGGCGCGCTGTAAATCTTCCGATTTGCGCGCGAGAAAATTAAGAAGCTATTAATCCGATGGAAACCCGGCACGCACCACCCGATCGATGTACAGGGTGCAGCGAGAATCGCGCTCGTTCTCCCAATTACGAGGTCTTCGACGAATTTTGTAGACTTTTTTTTTGCGGCGAAAGGTACCGTCACAGAGTTGTCGCTGAGGAATCGTGAGTTGTCGACGAATTTGGTCTCACGGTCCCGTGGACGATAAATATACACTCTCTTTGTAATTTAAGTACTAGAGCAATTTTCGAAAATGAAATTCAGAATGAGACTCGTGAGATTTATGTTTTTAATCCCTCGCGAAATAATGTTCCACCGCCGCGTGAATATAATATCGGTTTATTAAAGAAGTAATTTTTTTCCCGCAAGCGACGTATTTAATGCAAATTATATTAATATCCGCAATATTAAATCGCCGCGTGGCGGCAAGACGAGGCGGCTGAATTGAAAATAAACGGAAGGATCGCAAACAGATAGCGCAATAAAAGCGTTTCACGCGAAAACAGCAATTTGTACCGCAGGTATGGTTGAACGACAAAAAAAAAGCGGCGGAACAAAAAACGCATTAAAGTCGTGCCCGGGGCACGCGATAAATATTCGAAATTTCCACATTCGCGACTCGTTGCCGGTGGGAAGTTTCGAGCGATGTTCCGGCATCAATCGCTAAGCAGCAATAAATACGCTCCTTCCAATTTCCGTAAGGAATTCGCTTTCCGACTTTCGCGATGCCGGGCGCTCACGACACTGCGGATTCATGGATTTCGGATATAGCGGGGAAGGGAGAGCGGCGAATGGCCGTTAGCGCGAACTGTAAGAACCTGAGGCGGGAGTACGAAACCCGGGAGCGCAGGAAGGCTCAAAGCGCCGGAACTTCTGGGTAAGTGTAGTTTCCGGTACCATTACCGGAGACGTACCCGCTCCGTTACTCCCCGTCCGTACGCTTCTTCTTCTCCTTTTTATTCTTCTCGTGAATTCGTGACTGGTGCGTCGGTTACTCTCGCAAATCTCTGGTCGCCAGAGATCTCGGGCCGAACGTACCGGCCTCTCTGTATGCGTACGTTGCAGAATTTTCCCGTTGGTACAATTTCACGGACAAAAGACGAAGGTCCACTTGAAAGAAGCGGCGATACGTCGCGACGTATAGCCTTCGTCTTGAGGTAGTTCTTTCCCAACTACGCTAGTCAAAATGAGATTTGATCAATAAAGTTCAATAGACAATGAATTCTTTTATATTAAATTCAAGAACAGATTTTTAAACACTATTGCTTCTAAGTAAAAAATTACTAATAGTTGGACTACCTACATCTTGCCTTGTGACTCACATTGGCATTTTATCATGTGCTGTTTACTATTTTGCTTCTCTTAGAATATTAAAAACCGATAAGATTAAAAAGAGTTACAGAAAATGGAATAGTACTCTGAATTGCGTAGTGTTAGCAGAGCGTTGATCGTGACAACGTCGCATTTCGTCGTGAATGTTTAATTATCATAATGGAGAATCAGTTACGATATAGAGGGCGTTTTATAAAAAAGAAAGTGTTAGAAGCGACAACGCAAAGAACATTTAACCAAAAAACAAAGAGAATGGCGTGACCTACGTTGCCACATCCGCAAAGCATTACCGCGAACGGAAAAGTTAATCCAGCCAAATTTTTCTTTGGATTTACCGTACTCTGATACCGTACGGTCAGCGTCGTTAAAATTTAAACACGCGCTTCTTGAAACGTTCAACTACTTTTGCTCGATTTCTGTTTCAATACTTATTATAGATTTTTTGCTACTGACAAATATACGTGTCCAAGTGTCAGGTTTTCTACCTCAGTGGCCAATGGCGATAAGCGAAATGTTAAAAACAGTTAATTTTTAAGTGAATATATCTCGAAAACTATACGGTAAATCAAACCCAAATTTTACACACATACGTATTAACATCTTGTAAGTTAGTTTTGCTGCAAGTTTAAAGAAAATCTGTAACTTCATCGTTTTTGAAAAACTTCAGAGGATTGCTTGATCATGTCTGGCAAATTTTTATGTTGAAAATCACGACGTTTCGACCATTGTTCGTGGTCCTTCTCAAGTGATGAATTTGTCGGTAAATCCGTATGGTGAAGTAAAGGAGCCGGTCATGATTTCACGAACGACCGAACATGACTTCATCATTTTTGACTCAACCATCTTAAAAGTTATTTCGTCGTTTCCTCATCGTCATCCGAAGTCTCTTCCGCCAATCCGACATTAGCCAGCCGAGAATATTGGCGTGCCATTAACGTAGCTCCGCGAAGTGCATTTCGTTATACGCAGCCATTATATAATAACTAGCGAGCGGGGAAGGGAAGAGCGCGCGGGGTACGATTTGCCGGCGAATGAAGTGGCCCGGGGAGGAACAAATTGCCTCAAGCGAAATTAGATCGGGTCCGCGTTTTTATTAGAGAGTCGAAATAAAAATGAGGTACGTGCGGGGAAAAGGAAGTCGCGAGACGCGCACACCGTCCGCCTCGGACCACCGATGCCGGAGCAACAAACAGTTCCCGGACTGTTTCGAACTGTATACCGGACGGGGAATTTTGCTTCTGCAACCTTCCTCTCGCTTGCATTCGGTCGAGCCGCTCTTCATCTATCTAATCAACGACCTCGGGGTCTGGCTTCCCCTCCCCCCTCACTCTCTTTCTCTCTCTCTCTCTCTTTCTCTTTCCCCGTGTCTGTCTCTGTGTGTCTCTCTGTCCCTCTGTCCGGAGGAGAGAAAGAGAGGCAGCGAGAAAGGGAGAAAAAGAGAGGGGCCGCCCAGCTGCTGCAATTTCGTTTCGCTTACATTCGCATTCGGGGCGTGTTCGATCGACATCGGCAACTGCGTTGCGGCCGCCGACACGCCGCCGGAAACGAGATCATCTTATTACTTGAATATTCTTGGCGATACACCCGGCGAATTTTCTACCCCTTTTATCGTTAGCGCGTTCCCGACAAAGGGAGATCGGGGCGGAGAAAGTCTCTCGGTGCGCATCCTCGAGCGGCGTTCGACGAGGGAGCCTTACCGCGAGGGAGGTCTTCCCTTTCCGAGTTTATATTTTTCTGTTCGAAACGTAAACGGCGAACGGAGATTACGTTTTATTATTTTTCTATTGTACCTTTATATATACATTTTATTATCACATGTATATTTTTATAACATACATTTTATTTTTACACGCAATTCCGTCCGTAGCCTTTTTCCTCGCAAGATACGGTACTTGCGTTGTTAAACTACCCGTCTGGAAATTTGTCTGAGAAAAACTAGTTTGGTCCTAGCGCCTACCCAGTTTCCCTGGTCTAGTTTTCCTAAACAGAAGCTCTAGACATGATCTAGCTTGTGTGAATGAATTTAATCCTTCCCGTCTAGTTTTCGGACAATTTTACTTCTTTCGTTCTGGCTATAATACCTGCTGGCTAGCTAGTGGCTGTCCAGGTTTTCTCGATACTAGACGGCACACCAGCGCAACGCCGCGCGAAGTTGAATTGTTCTGAAGAATTGACATGTTTTTGACAAACATTATTGTAACCAAACCTTTCGGGTTTGTTTTATCACGTTCTGCGGGATTCATCGCGTTCCATAAGAGCGACAATTTAATTTATGCAAAATGCAGTTAAATAATTGTGGGCCACTTTGCACATCCTCTGATCTGCTTTCGTACTGGCGCGAGATTCGAAATGGAGTATCGAGCATTACGGCATAAGACTTGCTAATGTTGAGCTGAAAGCTCGTTTCGGATTTGAGCGAAACGGAGCCAAAGGGGAAATGCGGGAGGGCACGTACATCCGCCGCATACGTCCCGTGGCGTGGCACGCTGCGGCCGTCGAAACGCGAAACGCGGCCTGGTCCGCGCCCTTTCTCGAAAGGACGGCCGGCCCTAAGTGGTTATGAGCCAGCAGTTCCCATGCGGTATCCGAGTAGTGAGCTTCAAAGTCTTGTGTTGCAACTTATTAGTCGTAATGCATCTCGCTTATTCCTTTCGAATTGAATTTTCGCCGGAAATCTATTGCACGTGCACGCGCGCAATCGTCTTCAATACTCCCGCATCGTCTCGTGAATATTTATTTCGAAAATACTATTTAAATTTTTCGCAATTAGTCTCTTTCGAGCTGCACTGAAATTAATTTACGCGCTATTAATTTTCCGGTAGATTTGACTTTTCGCTTTATTCAATTTGTTTTATTTACTAATATGATATTTTATAAGTATGGATTTTTTTTTTGCAAATGCGGATATGGAAATTTAAATGAAATAGGATATTTAATAAAAATGCTCAAAGAGCACGGAAAATTATTTTCATAAAATATAGCCGGAAAAATACGCGAAGTGGGTATGTAAAAACCGCGCGGCCGCGCATTTACAGGTTGGCAAAATATATGCCCTTTAAAGCTCCCGGAATAATTGATATCCGCGAATCGCGCGAAACCCTTTTCAGGGATATAACTAATGTCCTGGCTGAGCGTTATAACACGAACGACCGAACACGAACTCAATTTGGAAACGTCCGTGCCCGAGCTTAATTGCTTAGGCGATCACTGAATAACACATGCGTTCCGTCGTTTGGCAACACAATCATGAGGATTAGGGGATAACTCGATACAACTCGCAGAAACGACATAGAAATTCCCGGTATTCCCCTTAAAACTCGTCGATAATGACACTCCGGAAAATTAACGTTTCGTTCGTTTACGACAGCGGTATTTGCGAGCGTAGTAAATGCGCGCAGTATGAGCATATCGCCAAGTATTAATATGATCTGTGTGAAGCTTTGCGAAACAATGTGTCTAGTAGCCGCGGTATATCAGAGGATCAACGACCACAGGGGATGCAAGCGCGTGTAAATTTCGGGATCTGTAAATTTAAGCGTAAGTAGAGTTCGCAACTCCTATGAATCAAAGAATCTCCGGTTTTAAGTGCCTGCGAATTCGTTTCTGCGAATCGGTTATAAATTCAGGGATGCGAAACTTCGAGATTTCCACATATGTAGTGATCTTGAGAATCTATGTATCCATAAATTCCGTGGATCCGAAGATTTACGAATTTCAGAACCCATATTGAGTCCGAATGCCTGAATTTGGAGTAAATTCAGATAGAGAGCAGACGGGTAGGAATATATCGCGGGAGAATCTCAGAATCTGTAAATCCAAAAATCTATTGCACACTATCCGAAATTTGAGCGAAGTTAAATAACAGGATTCGGAGATCGTACCATTCATATATTAAGATATCTGCGAATAGAAAGACCTGCGTATTAAAGCAGTGTCCGAAATAATTTCACGTATTGGCATAAACCTTGGTGAAAAAATTATCATTGAATTTTTAGAATTCTAATACAATTAAATAGAACTTTGATTCTTCTATGAATCTATAGAGTACACTGAGAAAAATTTCCATTGGATAAATCGATTAGTAGTGTTTACGAAAATTAACACCATTGGTTTTTTAAGTTTTCGGATTAAATTATGGATATACTCGATGAAATTTATCCACTGAAGTTGCAGTTGCCAATGAAATTTATTTGAAAACCCGATTATATTCTTCATCGGATATAAAGGAAAGTCCCCTATTACGAGACAGGCTTCTAATATGAGATAGCAAGTTTTCAACATCCTTTAATCACGAATCTTTTTTCGCAACAATTACACAATCTATCAATTAATTTTCTATTAAACAGATCTCACTCCGAGAACAATAAATTCATGGTGGAAACAACAGATGATGCTTATTATTATATAATAATTTAGTAGCAACCCCGCTTTCTCATATTACGAACTTATCTCATAATAGGGAACTTTCCTCTACAATTTAATCGAATATATCCGTTTGTTAATATGTAATTGAATTATCCGGTTAGATAGGCCAAGATACTTTTCTCAGTGTATACACCTGTTCAGGATTTATTACATGGACAAAATATAACGGATATAAATAGAAATTGTCAAAATGTGCAGGAACTTTTGGAGTTTTCGACTACAAAATTCTAGACACGCGATATATTACTGGTAAATGTGCCAACAAAATGTCCAAGAAACTTTTTTGGATAAAAAATTCCAGACGAATACTCTGAATTTGCCAATTCCTGAAGGGAAAATACATCGATTCAACGTATCTACGAACACGAGACTCGGAATGAAGTTCTAAAGCGCGAATATACATGTCCGCGCAATTGTCGATGAATCGTATATTATTCCCGCAACGTCCGCGGAAACTGATATCCCTAAGCGCGATCATGTTCCACTTTAGTACCGTCGCCGTCTCCGGGGGAATTGCCCGCGTTAAGTCTTAACGTCTCGCCGCAAACGAGTCGAGCGCGGCACGTCCGCGTGCCATTTGCTCTTGTCGCGGCAATAACTCGCCGCCGCTGAAATACTTGCGGGAATTTAAAAAAAACACAGAGTGCACACGGGACGCCGGTTAACTTCCGTAGAAATTATTAAGCGGCGTCTGTATTACCAACACAAGGAGAGTTGTGCGCGAAACGTGCTCTCGGGATGTAACGATCGCGACCTCGCGTGATCGCGCCGTCTCCCGTTCTTCTCCCGCGTTTCTTTCCTTCTATTTGTCCACCCTCCTCGATTCGAATGACCCTCCTCTCCAAAGGATATTGCGTCTCTTTGCAAGAGCGTCCCCGCTCATTCGACTCCTCTCGTTTCTACTCTTTCTATCGAGCTCCTCGATACCAGCGTAAAATGTCCACGCTGTTCTTTCGTGACACGCAAAGAAGAAAGAAATGATGGGAATGCGAGAGCAATTTTATTATAAATATCCCTCGGTAATAGTTTCGAAAGAGTCCGCCGTTAAAATATTTTTTTTAGCAAAGAGACACACACGTATATTTATTACTTATAGGTATATAAGAGATAAAATAATAAAAATGGATGTTATGTCCCAACGGTTGAAAATAATTTATAGATATCATTAATTGCTTGTCATATCCATAGCACACATGAAATATTACATGTGCATTACAACCTAATTAATTATGCATAAAGCTCTATAACTCCAAAAATAAAGAGATATTTCTGTTACGTCGAAAATATTGATAACGCCTTAACTAAAAATGTACACGGAGAGAACTTTCTTTTCCTACCCTGAAAAATCATGTGGGACAAAATGGAATTTCGAAGAACTGTACGAGAGCTTTTTGAAATTTTACCATACATTCTACTAGTAAAGTGTACATTAAGTATGACTACTAATAGAATGCATGGTAAAATTTCACAAAACCCTCATACAGTTCTTCGAAATGCCCACGTCCGATGATTACACAATTTTGAGGATAAATTTTAAGAAAAAAAAAATCTCTCCGTGTATCTAACGCGTATAAATATCTTCGAGCTGCTGTTATTATAAAATAGTACTGCGCTGTATCAGATTGCCGTTCTGTCATCATGTTACACTTCTCGATTTATCTGTACACGTATCTATCCGGGCAGCTCGCTATTTACACTGAACCGTTCCGCGAACGGTGGATGTTGGTCGGACCGAGCCACCCTCGAAACGACCCCTTTCGACGTCGCTTTCTCCACCCTCTTTTCCCCTTCTGTCCAGAGCGTTCTCTCTTTCTCTCTCGCTCTCTGTCCCGATCTCTTTGCCACTTACCGACAATTCTCCGGTCCCTCTTTTCCAACGCACATTCGAATAGAGAGGCGAGAGGCCGCTATAGCTTTCGCGTCAAGAACTTGGCCAAAGGCGCAAAAATGATAGCCGCCGGCGAGTCTCGAAGGGACGAAAAAGGCGAGCGTGCCCGTGAACGATAACGTTTTCCCCTCTTTCTCGATCCGTGAGCCTTCCCGCTCGCTCGTGACAGAGGGTGGACCGCGGCGAGACTCAATTTCGAGGAATCCTTTTCCCCCCTCTGTCTAATGAAGGGTTAATGATGATTCAACATTGCCAAAGCGACTCTGCCAACCGACTTAATGGCAATTAACTCCTCGATCTTAGCATACATTTTGCTCTCTGAAGTTCTTGGATTGAAAATAGAGTGAATATCTCGCCGGATGGTTCTATTTTCATTCCGGAAACGGGGAATGTTTCTTATTTACAGATTTTCGGGATTTTTTTCCGAGAATTGTAAGTGCATTTCCTTTCTATTTTACTTTTAGTTTTTTGTACCATTTCCGATGGAGACAGAATCGTTCGGGTTAATTAGAACCTGGTCTCAATCTTGACATAAATCCAGTAGAGCAAGACTTTAGTGCATCGAGATGTTGAGTTCCTTGTTTAAGGCGGCGAAGGAGCGGTTAGTATGGGTGCTTTGGTGGGGCCCCTTTGATTTTTATAAATTCATAGGACTTTTTCATTTAAAAAAAATTTCGCTTAATGCATTATCGATTAAATGCATTGATGTTAGGTTATATATGCACATTTAAAAACAGATTTAAAAATACGTGAAATTGTCAAGTCTCAAAGAGCTGTCAAATTTCCTCAAAACATTCTAATACTAATAAGTATTCGCTTGCAGATGTCGGTGACCTTATACAGGGTGTGTCCTAATACCCGTATGTCCCGTAGATGGTAGATAGACCGGGGCAAACTGAATAGAAAGGTCCTATACTATTTTGCAAAATTCGCAGTAGTTATCGAGAAATTAATTTTAATGTCTGAGCGAATGAGAGCGTAGAAGGCGGCAGGCCGGACTCGGCAGGCAACGGTGGAGCATCATCTAATAGCGAGAGGTGGAGCGGCGCGCCGAAAAAAGTTGTCAAAAAAGCTCGCCGCTCGCTGCGTGACAACTTTTTTTCGGCGCGCCGCTCCA
>NW_011967136.1:610174-625404 GCF_000949405.1 Vollenhovia emeryi
AGGCCGGACTCGGCAGGCAACGGTGGAGCATCATCTAATAGCGAGAGGTGGAGCGGCGCGCCGAAAAAAGTTGTCAAAAAAGCTCGCCGCTCGCTGCGTGACAACTTTTTTTCGGCGCGCCGCTCCACCTCTCGCTATTAGATGATGCCCCACCGTTGCCTGCCGAGTCCGGCCTGCCGCCTTCTACGCTCTCATTCGCTCAGACATTAAAATTAATTTCTTGATAACTACTGCGAATTTTGCAAAATAGTATAGGACTTTTCTATTCAGTTTGCCCCAGTCTATCTACCATCTACGGGACATACAGGTATTAGGACACACCCTGTATACTTAACAGTATATTTGAAACCTTGTGACATTGATTATGTTTACCTCGTTTTTTGTTAAGATGTACTTTTTCCATAATATAAAATAATATTAACCCTTAAAGTGCATGACAATGAAGCAGTAGATACTGTTATACATGTATCTATTGTTATAGCAATTTCGTGCAACACAGTAATTCTACCTCAATTTTTAATGGAAAAACATAGGAAAGAATTCTTTTTCTGCCCTGCAGAATCGCACAACCCGTTCGCCGTATTCATGCGAGACGCAAAGATAACTCCGGTACGGGTACTCGCGGTACTCGCGAAAACGTCAAATCCCGACGGTACGCCCGTTTAAAGGGCAGAAACGCGTAATACAGCGTATATACTCATTAGCTCTTTTAATGGCATCCCGTCGTATTTCATACAGAGTTCGCATGTATTTCGCTGTACCCCGAAAGTTCCAAGTCGCTCTCGCAAAAGTTACAAGTCATCTGGGAAAAAAACTCGGCAACGCGCTAAAATGTTTCCACCTTGTTTCCCGCCGCGTGGCGCATCATAAAAAATATGTCGTTGCACCGAACTTTTAATTCGCCCTTCCCGAACGGGATCGCGGCGCAGCCACAGGTCTACCGTGCGAATGCATTTGATCGAACTTCGCGCGCGACTCGAGTTTGCAAAAATTTTAATCTGTGATATACTTTAATTGCTTACTAATTGTAATACGTTACCAAGGGGGAAACCGCTGACCAAAATCTTGTACACCAATGCCCACTAATGCCCAGTGGGCATTACTTTATCTTATTATCTTATTTTATCTTTATAATGCCCCAGCAAGGCCCAATGCCCAAACTCATGCCCAAAAATGCCTAGTAATACCCAGTAATGCCGCAAATCTGTACACCTACAATGCCCTAAGCGGTTTCCCCCTCGTATGTTACATAACATAACACGCAAAGGCGATTTAGATCTTGAAAATGCAGCGGAAAACATCTTGATGGGAAGCGCTGCGTTAAACTTCTCCGAGAAATAATTTTACATTCGCATTGCCTCGATATATAAAATGCACACATACTTATATTGTCTCATAAATATGATTCATGATCAAGGCACGTTACATAGTTACTCGGCTTACCCATATGTCAATAACATTTTCCAGAAACGAATGAAGCCATGAACCGTCCGTGAACTATAATTACCGTTAATGGCCGAATTGATAAATTGTCCATCAGCATGCGCTCTAGTCACAAACGTCAATTATTACAGCAATCTAATTACACATAATCAGGGATTATTATGACGAATGGAAATATTTGAATCGGTGGTGCGAACGTGTAATATATTTTTACAAATCCCCCGAACGTTCTAAAAATTTATCATAGTAATGCGCGCGCAAGTTGATCTATTGTACATAAATGTACAAGATAATATTGTGGAAGCGAATTTTTCATTTGCGCGGAACCGCTGTTTCGGCGCGGCGGGGGCGTTGCACCAATGCAAAATAATAGCAACAATTAACGTCCGCATAAACGCCGCACGCTTGATGATCGACCGACGTCGCGTAATGACACCCTCGGCTCACAACGGTAATATCAGGCGGGCTCAGCCCCGGGGCGTGGTGACAAATGATCCACGAGGAGCGGCTCATTTACCACCCGTCTCTCGCAGGGAGCGACGTTATTTTTATTTATTCGCGGCTATACGCCGTCGCGAGGTCCTATCCTCCTTAACTCTCGCGCTCGATGGGGTGTCTATACGCGAGGTCTACGCGCGCGCGAGCTTTTTCATTCTTTAGATCCTGCGGGAGCCGTGGCGAATGCCGCGACGTCTCCCCGGGAGACACTTCGGTGCCGGCTACGCGGAATGGCTTTAATGCCGGCCGCGAAGAGAGTCTCCTTCGCCCTACGGCCGCGTCACCTTACGTGCCACCCTCCTCCCCTACTGGCGCCGTCGCTTCTTCCAACTATTCTTTCTTGCGCCGTCGTCCGCTTACGGGTCCCATCGGCACTCGTTAAAGCGCCGGGCACAATGGGGAGATCGCGTGGAGATACGGCGGATCGATGACTCTTGTTCGGCCGAAGATGGTTGCGCGGCGAGACGTGTTTGTCGACGCGCCCCCGTTTAAGATAAGGCCCCTCGTTGTTTAATTTCTTGTTTAACTTTGTTAACGCGGCTGCTATAGTTGGACCGTAGTCGGTGATGTCGCGAGGCCAACGAGCAATCTCTATTTTTTTGTTGCCCACCTCCGTGGGTGGATAAGACAAAGATGGCCCCGCTCGACGGCTTCAACGGGGATCCCGAGGTTGCGATGCGTACGATCGTATCAACTTACTTAAATGCAAATCCACGTGGCTTTAAAATGGGAACGAGAGAAGTCCATCAGGTGGTTCGCGCTTCTTTTTTTTCTGCAATTTCCAAGAATAACGGATTATGTCGTTTCACTTTTGCCGCTGAAATGAGGTTGATGGCTCTCCGCACTTATTCAGACCAATCTCATCTTATCCTTCGACGCGACATTAAGTTCGGCATTAGTATCGTTATCATTTCTTTTATTACAATACTTTCCCGGATAATATATTTATTTTATGAATAATGTATTAATTTTGCTGAAATGTTTAAGGAAGAAAAACCAAAGGTTTATTATTGTCCGTTTTTTATATCGTTCAATCTCCCTTTATCTCAATCTGTACTCATGTAACTAGCGCTGAACACTTGCGAACTACGCCCTGCATCACTACACTTTTTCCGTTCCCGCTCGCTCGTGTTCTTCCACGTGAGATATAAGCTTTTCTTTTGACCAGAATAAATCCTTGCAATCCGTAATCAGTTGGTTATTTTTCCAGGCCAAATTAACAAATTTCATTACTTAATGATGTACATATCTAAAATCGACGCAACGTATAATAACCCTAATATCCGCACAGCTTAACTGCTTTGCCTCTCTGACCATAATGTAAATGATAGCGATTGTTTATACGCCGGGGGCGTGCGGCGCCCTGTCGAAATCCTGCATCAAAGGGTTAAATCCCCTCTTATATCTTCGCTCGAAGTGGCAATTTTCGAGAGAGTGTGCCGCGAGCAACGATCGCGAGCGGAAAAGCCAATGCGGGGGCTTCATTTCGGAGAGGCACCTACGGCACAAAAATAGCCGGGTGGTGCACCGCTGACCCTCATTCTCTCGTCGGCGATCGGAATCAAAGCTACAAAAGCTGCAGTGATATATTCGCTGGTCGACCGCAAAGCCGATTCCGGCAAATCATACGTACACCGCATATATGGGCGATCGCGCCACGTGTGCGATCCGCGCCCGTGTGTGCGTTACGCGTACACATGTGTACGTGCGCGGTTCACGTCCGAGGATGCAGACATACGCAAATATACGAGCACGCGAGAGGAAGTCCCATCAGACAGCGATGGCATCGCGTTCGTGGCATTACCTTAGCCCCAATTTGCATCGCTGCTTTCGGTCCGCAATTATCGATACGTTGTTCGCTTATGTCAACCGATTGTTTGCTTATCTATACAAAGAGAGAGAAAGACACAGAGAGAGAGAGAGAGAGAGGGAGGCCCGCGTTCTGCTTTTGATACCCAGCGTTGTGTAATTGGAAATTTGTTATGTATCTTGCAAGCTCGGATGCGAACGCGTATAGCAAGATTATTGTTCCTCTCCTCGCGCGATATATTATAGTGTATACCTATAGCGTAACACAAACTACGTTCATTCTCGTGGAAATTTAATTTCGCGAGAATTTCCTAATCGCATGCAACGTTGTATCGATCGTTTGTCGGCGACAGACGCTAAAATAAAATTGAAATCCTCGCATGAAGTGGATGCCACATTTTTACAAAGTTATCTTCAAAATAGAGGGATCCTCTCTATCCCCCCCCCCTCCCAGGAAATATTATCGCTTCTTCGAGGCGGATAAAATGTTATCTAAACAAACTTCACCTAACGACTCCTGTTATCTTTTGGAAATTTAAATAAATAGGGAGTAGTGATAAATTTAATGTTTTTATAAAATAGTTAATTGAGATTTTCTAAAAATAATAACGTCGCGCTAATAAATGGAATTGTGATCGGCTTAAATGTACGAACATAAATACGCGGTTGTGTGAAACAATTCCACGTAAAACGGTTATATTATCGCAATAAAGCAGTTAATATGGTGAGCGATAAATACACGGTCGAGATTATAGAAAAATATATGTTACAGGTTAGTTATATAATACCCCGTAGCTTGTACACAACACGTATTTCAGACGATACGTTATAGCATTATGTGTACAAATACAGTTTTTTTAACATTTAACATTTTTTAACTTATTAGAATTACAAGAGTCGTTAAATTATTAATCTCTCTGAACATACATTGTTTTTAAGTAATATTTAAGAGATGTCGAGGGCAATAATTATCTCATAAAACGTCTAAAATTAAATTGCTTCTCTTCTCGTCTTTTTTAATATTTTTTTCTATTCACAAAATATTTCCTGGATACATAGAAACGATTTTGTTAATACGAAAATTGAAACTAAACATTTACAATAATGAACAGAAAATCATTATTTTCTTATAGTTGAAAGAGCTGCGGGATACTTCGAAGGACATCTATCCCGTTCCAATTCAGGTAAACTCAGTGGATAAGCAGTTGAGAAACTCCACTGGTAAATTTTAAAGAACAAATTGCAATGTACGTACGAACATAAGCATTTAACTGATACGGTATAAAACATAATTGACAAAAATTCAAACTTGCGATGTCACTAAACATTGCTTTTTGCAAAACGTATACAAGAAAAATCGGTAGTTCCCGCGGCATGAACAAATAATATTACTATCAGTCGAGAATATTGCGATAGTAGATATTGTAAAATATTACGTCATACACAATGAACCGGTGCCGGAAGGTTCCACCACCATCGATAAACGTGCACTTGTAGTTTTCACGCGTTGGAAAACGCACCCCCGCGGCCCAGTCGGTCGAGTTACCTTCGTCTTAATTGGCAGGAAGAGAAATGACGGAAGTTGAATGCGAATCAGAGTATAATTCGGCAATTACTACTGATGCCAATTCTGTACGAGACAGGAGTCCTGCGGTTCTCGCGAATACGTCCAACAATGAGCCGAAGAGCCGACGTTGCAGCTTCATCTCATACGCACTCGCTAAGATAATTTCCGTAATTCGCTCGTTAGATCAACGAAAGGTTAATTAACCCGGAGTTCCGAACTGGAGTCAGCGAACTCCCGAGAGATTGGCCGATTTGATACCTTGACATACGATTAATTAATCACGCGCTAATTAACTCTAGAGTGATTAACTGCCTGGGATTTTTTCCCCATACAGATTCTACCGAGGAGAATCAAGTTTATCGCACGCGTTGTGTATCCTCCCTTTTATAAATCACCCTCTGTATTCCCGCTGCGCGTGGAGATGAACGTGAAGAGAGTCGCACACGCGTGAATACATTAAAAACGTTTCCTACTGTAGGCGTGATCGTCAACGACGATAAAAACTTTGTTAACGGAAATAAAACCTCGACGATAATTGCCACGGTGAATTTTTCACGTGTAACTAGACGTGAATTCCTCGCTCGACGGTATCATAATTTTGCGATGTTAAACTAACTCGTGTAATACGAGAAGGAGAAAAAATTATTTAACATATATGTTTCTGGCAAAGTTCCGCTGATAAAAATACTCGAGAAATGTATAACGAAATATTTATTACAGCCTTAATAAGTAAAAAATGTGCTCGGAGGAATTAACGTGGCGGCAATACGAAAAGCGAAAATTGTAATCAATCCACTGCTATAAAATTCGTACCGTACAGTTTTTCTATGTTTCTCAGGAACGATCAGCATGGATGAAATATTTGCCACGGTGACCGTTACGGCATAAAAAGCGCATAAATTATTCTAACGACCTGCGAGCGCGTGAATGTAGATTATTTAAGGACTTAATGAAAGCACCGAGCGAGGAATTAAACTTTCCACGTTGTCATTCGGTGAATGCAATTTCCTTTTTCGGAAGTTGCATCGGCGTGCACGAGAGCGATATAAATGGCCCTAGGTGCGCGGATCGATATGTGCAAATATTGGTAAATTGCATGCTTAAACAGTCTGATTTGTTGTCCCATAATTTAAGGTCATTACTAAGCACATAATTATGAGACACGATGGACTTGGGGCGATTAAATTAAGGCTAACGTAATTATACCCGTCTGCCATCGCGTCAACTTAATCTCTTGATCACCATGGACTTTCAGAAATAAATTAGATCGTTTATTTTAATGAGAATGCTCCAATAAAATTGTTAATAGAATTATCTGCCGCGAGAAACGAGATTTTTAATTAAGCTCGTCATGCAAGGCTCTATTATTGAAATTTATAACGCATTACGACAAATACAAAAGCGTTATATGTACGAGAGTCGCCGTGTTCGATATATTAGAAATAAAAATATAAATGTATCAGCAGGAGTTTCCATAATGACTCGAAAATTTTAACTAACTACTTCGCCGCACTGTGGAAAAACTCGCGCGGAACTTTTCGTGGCTGCAACCGTTTTGAGCACGACGAAACATTTTGATGCAATACTTGAAACGTACAAGATACAAAAGTTGTGAAGCAGCAAACTTGGGCAATTAAATTTCTCGCTCTCAAGCGCGCTATAAGAAATTATCTTGCGGTTGGACGACCATAAAGAGCAGACTCCACTTAGCATGCCCACAGTTTCCGAGCAATATTTGCTGTGGCAAAACTGCAAATTTTAATTTGCGAGAAACGGCACAAGCATAAGATTTCTATTTCCGTTTGCTTTGATGACGGAAAGGTCGTATGTACCCAAGTAATTTATATATAATTCTTTTATAATTCACTGGCCTATAAGTAATTGCAAAACAAGCGCGAATGGGAGAAAATTGTTATTTATTTCGCGCGCACGGCGGGGGAAAAAAATAATACGCCCGAATGTATTTTGCATATCGAACGGACGTTTGCGAAAACATTTTAAGAAACTTCCACGGAAGACTGAACTCGAATTATTTATCGGATCTTCGTTCGCAGCGCGGAACTTCGCAACGCGCTGCAATATTCATTGATGCGACTGCTCCTTCCGACGACGAGTAGAAACTATACGTGTTATTGCTTCAACATGAACAATATTTGAGCGACATTTTATTAATGTGTCCGCGGAATATATCAAGTCCACGTCGAACCGAGTTAGAAACATTTAATTTCTTTCTTCTTCCACGGCATCCCCGCACGTTCCGCAGTCGCATTTGCAGCTCGTTACGTCGCGTGTAATCAGCTATGCCACTTTTATCGCCCCTCTTGATAGGTGACACGTGCGCACGTGTTTACAACGCTGTTAATATTTCACATAAATGACGTTCAACGACTTCATCATGAACAGTCTTTATCGCTCTTAACTTAATAAGATCTCGACGAAAAATAAAAAGTGTCCATACGGATCTCGATGATATCGGAAGCTTAAATTGTACAGTGTACGCGAAACCCGATACCCGTGTATACGAACGCGCGTTGCGCACGGTTATTGTAACACAGTTATTACCGACATGTAGTTACCTGCACGGCTTTAGTTGCTTTTCAATATGCGGTATACATGTTGTTCGTGTACACGGATTTTGTAATACACGTGAGACCCGTAGTCGTGTCAGATTACGGCTGGCAAAAACGGGAGAGATATCCAATAATAAAAACGTACATCGCGTACACGTTGGTTAAGTAACACGGTTTAACGAGCCTGCCTGAATCCTTTGACCGCTATACCAAATAATTCAGATTTTTTTATGCATAAAAGTACGTTTAATGTGAAATATGTGCGCACGGGGGAGAGGGGAAACGTATTTATCGAAAGTATACAAATTTCTGCTTCGTCTGCGGATGTTTTTTTTTAGCCAATTTACGCGAACGACTTTTTCAAGTGCAACATTTACTTCGCCCAATGACTTTTGTTAATTAACATCCAATTCTGAATACTCTTCTTAGAGTGGCGGAGAAGTTTCTTTAAAATAGGCTGAGGTTAATTGAATAATTAATTGAGTTATTTTACCATTTATTCTTACGTAAAAGTTATTATTAGAGTCAGCGTTATCGGCACTCCCGCGTTTACGCAAAAGCGACTCCGGATTGATTAAAGAGTCTTGCGCGTGTAAGAGCACACGCCGGGATTCCAGGTCTTACTATATACGCGCGTGTCTCCGTCGTAAAAAGTCGAGAAGAAGATAGCGAAGAATTTACCACTCCAACTAATAACGAGGGATCCGGACCGATAATGGAAGTTAAAGCATTGGGAGACGCGAGAGAGCAGAAGTGTGATAGCGTCTATCGCGTCACACAGATTCACATGCGCTTAGATAAAACGCCCCTTTGACCCGCCCATTAAAAAAAAAACGATACGTTCTCGTCGGCAAGACGAACTCGGGACCTGGCCCGGAAAGAGCTCTCGCATTTACGTCTCGCTGTCGCTCAAAGAAAGTCTTCGCCACGGCTGCGTCCCCGGTGAATAACGTTCGTTATTCGTCGTGGAAGTGAGTTTATTACATTGTGAGCGGGCACTACGGGGTTTTACAGCTAGGTACCGACAGGATATAAAACGTCGTTGGCATACAAAGTGCAAAAACGTAACCAGGTAGGGAATCCTTCCTCGCGTACGTTTGACGTGCAAGTCCTCCCTCAGCTTTCTTATCTTCATTTATCTAACACCTTCGTGTAGCTGAAACTGAAGCTACCTCCGCCGCTCCGAAGAAATGGGAATAATGGATCGCTATGTTCTTTAACAAATCAATTTCTCCGGGGAGAAAATTTAATTACTTGCCAATGCCTGCAAAAAAAGATTGTCAATCTCGTTGAATAATCTTTCCGTTATATGAAACGTCTGTTGAAATTCTCGACAAGATAGAGTCGAATTCGAATTTAAGTTTATTCCAAAAAGTTGAATTTTGCCGCTTTTACTTTTAAAGCGCTGGATTTATTAAATTTCTCTAAAGAGTATTAAAGCATTTTTTAAATAAATATTTGCTCAATTATTTTACTGATTGAAACTAATATCTCGAGAATAGGTCAACTATAAATTTCAGTCAAAAACTGCTTCGGTGTTGATTTCTCCTTAAAACCCTCGGCACGTAAGCTTGATCGATATCTCGCGACGCTGTAATTACCATTACTGTGTAACGTAATTAAAAAAGTAAACTGCTCGGAGCAAAATGAGAAATTCTTTACGATACCATTCAATGCTTTTTTTTAGATTTGTCGTTTCGATGTGAAATAACGAAGAAAAAAAAGGTTGAATAAACATAAAGTCTCTCACAAAATATAATATTACCGATGTTACTTTGTAATCTTTAAACAGCATACTGCGGCATATTATACTTAACACGGACATGTAATTTCTTAAATTGTTTATTACTCTGAACAATATTTGGAATACGGTTATACTTTGCCGTGCCAAATTTTAGATTCTTTTAGGCCCGGTTTCACCAACGTTGCTTAACTTTAGGCTTAGTTTAATTCGTTCTTTGTCTCTTTCCAACTGTTACTTTAAAAAGAGACGAGCATGCATTAAACTAAGCGACGTTTGGTGAAGCCAGGCCTTAATATTTCTGCGTGAAAGGAGGAAAAATTGTTGACTTACGCCTAATCTACAACGTGCTCTTTGCATCTAGAAACATTCAGTTTTATATAAAGCAAAACTCTTTAAAACATTCGTCGACAACGTACGATTGCGCAACGTTTAATGTACAATTTATCAACTCGCACAAATTTTTTAAACGTATTTACTGGCTACAAAATAGAACGTCTAGACGCAAAGAGCACATTGTCGATTAGGCAATACAATTTTGTGTACTAACATCGATTTTGTGACGTATCGCTCGCGGCTCGAAATCATCTGTTCGCGAGAAGACGGACGATGTGCCATAGTAACATTCGGTTTCGCGTCGCAGCGCGCGTCCTACGGCTGTATTATAATACATAGAAGATACATGTGGCGCGTATTACATTGCATACAGAGAATCCGCGATGAGAGACGAGACGAGAGCGCAATCGCGTGACTAGGCGCAGACAGGGGCGAGGAAACATTATTGAGCACGTGCACATAAATGTTTCTGAACAGGCTCGTATTTTACTTCATTCCGCACGATAAGAACCTTCCACCGCCGTGATCCGAACAACTCATTTCTGACAACCCATTCATCGTTTTCCGCGGCACGTAACCTACTATCCGCGATTGCGCATCACTTTCAGACGCAGTCGGGACAGATAGAAAACGGGGCTACGCATTTTCTATTCCATTATACGTCTTCTATTATTCCACTTATCGCAGGTGCCGCCAAGCATAATTATACAATTTTCAAGTTTGCAACTTCCGATCGTACGGCATATTGCGACAGTTGCTCCGCTGGCATAAAATTCTCCAAGTTTTCGACAGCGAGTCTCTATTATGCAGAATATCTCAATTTAAAATAATATTTAGTACAATACGGTTTAATAGAATAATGTACGTTACATAAAGAATTTTACATTTGTACACTCGACTGCCTATATTACCTTACGTATTAACAGTGCAGGAAAATTCACACAACTGGCACTTTTTAATTAGCGAAAATTTATTGCGAAAAATATCACCTCAGCCAGGGTTTGAACCTGGACTTCCCTACACTCTAGTCGGGCGTCTCACCAATTCGACCACTGAGACATGCGATAATATTCATCCCAATAAACACTCTAAAGATATCTTCGCGTCTAATTTACGTATTAAATTCGCAATAAATTGATAACATTCATCGTATCACAGTTCCTCAAGTTTGTCCACCACGAAAGCTAAGACTCCATAGATGCGTTGAGCTGCGGCAACGCGTGCGGAAACGCGAGTCGACCAATCAGATGCTTGCCGCAAGCTTCCTGCGTTGAAATTGAAGTCTTTTGATTCGTTGCCGCAGACGTTGCCGCAGTTCAACGCGTTTATGGGGTCTTAGCTTAAGAGTGTTAGACGTTTGTAATCATTAGAGTGTTCCGAATCTCGCGCTACTCCTTTCAATTACAGGAACTCGAGAATAAACTAAGAGACGATTGTTGTTTTAACGTTGAAACGTCGCGATTACTCTCGACTCGCGAGACTTGGAAATTAAAGAGTTCAAAGGGTGTAAATAGACGAGAAAATGTTAGACAACGGATTTTCTGACGTAATGCTATACCGGAAATATCTCACAATAACGTGTCGAACGTGTTTAAGGTCTGTTTAAGGTGACAGTTCCCCGCGTCTTCACAAGGAGAGATACAGAAATGAGATTTTATTCCCCCCAACGTTTTCTGAGCGTGCTTCTGCTGCTCGTCGCTTTGACGTGCGCCACACAAGCCAGCAGCCTCCGAGCGAGGCGCTCCGTTTGGAATGGTATCGGAAACACATTGAACAACATCGGGCAGACAATCAAGGATACCGTGAAGACCGGAATCGACTCCCTGTTTCAACATTCGACCACCCAGCCCGAAACGACCCAGTCGACCTTGGAATGGAGCGAAACGACATCGCCAGACTGGAATGAAACGGTCTTTCGAGAAATCATATATGCTCCTATCAGATGTCCGCCTAATCATGTATTAGTGAAGGACCGATGTCGGATAGAAGGTCGACGACGATAAGAATAATTCGGAGAACACCGAGAAGGCTATCTCACACTTTCACGTGTAGTATCGATAGTTCTTCGATTTCCGATATCTCATGGAACTCTCTAATAGCGCATTCGGTTGCTTGCACTAGTGCGCAGTATTTCACTAGTGTACACAATTCTTATATTTAAGGATCGTCTTGAATATCTCTTGAGATATTTAGCCAGTAAAATGATCGGTATAGCATCCATACGGATCATTTTGTGGCTAAACACTCTTCGCACATGTATTTAAGACAAAGGTAAATATCAAAATTGACTATAAACAGGCCTTAGTGTGCACTCGGTGCGCACTAGCGCAAGCAATCGCATTCGCTGTAAGACCACTCGCAAGCAACTAATGGTTTATAAATATATTGGTTACTCATACACGTTATATTCGTAATCATAATAATTGCAGTAGCACAGCCGAGAGAATATCTATCTATTTCAGGTCGCATGGCTCTGAGAAAATTTAATTATTCGCAGTAAGCGCTATATGTAACTTGACACAATTGTGGCTCGTCTATCATTAAAGGTCTGTAACGTATTCGTGAAGTAAGATACAATTCATTCCCGTTGTATCATTGCGATACACTTATCGTGACATGTAAAGTAGCAACATAATTGCAACGTTTTACGATGTTAATGCCAATTAACGTGCAGAAATGTGTTGGCTGGTAAAATTGTCCGTTTTCTATGCAACGCTTTGCTAAACTTACAGCACCACTTCGTACACTAGTATATGCTTATCGAGTAAATCACGATGTCGACGTCAGTCCCGAGTAACAGCGTAATTATACACTTTATAAGGGCGATAATATTGTATCCACTGACACTTTGATATAAAGTGGTAATTAATTTTTTTTTAACTGCCAAGAAGGGGGCAAACGGCACTTGCTATTTAATGCACCACTACGCTCGCGAGTTGATTCCGAATATGTTTATCGCCGTCTCGTAATTAAAACTGATTTCCATATTATTTATGTTTGCCGCTCACGTCTGCGCGAATAACGCACAAGCTCGCGCGGAATCCCGAGCCGCTGGCTGTTTAGCGTTTTCTTTTACGATCCCCGCGGCGATATTTCGCGCCCGAGGCCCGCGCTAAGTACCCGTTCGATTTCTAAATTACACCTGTCACGAATATAAAACGAGAGTTACGGGGTACGCGATAGATCGGGCGGTATAATAATGACGCGGCGATACATATCGAATTCTCTTTTAATGACTGTATCGCGTGTAAACTGTAAAAACGCGATCGAGGAGGTAGATAGGCGTATACACATTTGTAGGATTAATATATCGTTTACTTCCCCAGCGCGCAAAGCGCCGCCCGCGCCTATTGTTTCCCTTATCCGCCGCGTATTTCCTCAATTATCAATTACCAATTATTATGCTCGTGACATGAGCTCCCCGCGCGCACGAGAAGCAGCCGGCTCTCGCGCTCGCGGACGCATACACACGTGTACGTCGAGCAATTGACATGTTATTCGCGTGTCTTTCAGTCGCATCCCGTGAATAAAAATGGATCGATGCGCCGGATAATTGTGGCATTCGTAAGTCGTGCGCGTATAAAGTATAAATATTTGCCTTCTCAGAATTCTCTGGCGCAAGAGGCAGTTGCGTGTGCTCGAACTGATCTACATTATTGCGGAATCTCGAGTATCTCGAATCGATGCTTCGACGATCTCGTTCCTTATTGATGCCGATAGAATCTTTTACGAAAAGGCTGTCTCGTATCGCTCTCTCTCGTTACGTTACCGGAACACTGTTTTATCGTTCATTTTACCGGCGCTCGCTCCCGCCTCCTCCAGTAAAACGTACTGCTGCGAAGACAGGGCTCGTTCGGAATGACTGATTCAATTCGCGCTCCACCGCTACATTTCTTACACGACAAAGCGCTCTCGTGCTCCGCGGCGCTTTCGGCTCGTCGCCGTTGCGATAAACTGGTGTTGGGCGACTTCACATAGAGTACAGCTGTCGCTGAATGGAACGAGACCTGAATTTGCGTGATCGCTAATTGTGACTGCAATGCCTCTTTGTGACCAGCGCGCGCGCGCGCCCTCCTACACTCCCTGCTTGCACACGTATCTGTAGAGAGCCGGCCAGATTTCCTGCTCATTGTCAGAAGTAGACGGCCCTCTCGGCACTTGTTGCTCGCACATCGACATTTGTCTGGCGCGCCATTATATCGCGCTGCATTTCACTTCCGACGCCCGCACTCTTTGTCAAGTTAGGCTCGCGCCTCCTCCGTGCCGCGCATCGAATCCGTAAATGCACATCCGCGGTGCTTTGTCTTTTCAAGCGGGGGCCCTGGAAGAGTAGCTACTGGAGGTAGCTACCGGAGGAGGAAATCATAAAGGGACATCGCGCCGCGGTGCAGCCTTAGATATCGACCGGTCGCCTTTCGAGCCACAGCATTTCAGAAGTAAAAATAAATAAAAAATCGGAGAGCACCGTCCGACGAGAGACAGCCCGAAAGCGAAGTACACGTCGAGAGGTTTTAAATCGAAATTCGATCCCTTTTTTTTTACGAACGCTACAAGCAATTTAAAGAAATATACACGGGAAGACCGGCTAAGGCCGAGATAATTAAAATTAAAATCATCAAGTTTGCTCGACCGTGTCTGGCAATTTTTGTGCTTGAGACTCGCTACATTTCGACCATGGGCTTTGGTACTTTTCAAGCGAACTGACTGTACAAAGTAAGAAATTTTTGGATTATTACATAGATAAAGTGTATAACAAGGTCCGAGATATTCAGTCAATAGTTAAAGTATTGCTGGCGACGCTGAAGATTATTCTTATTAGTAAAATTAAAATGTCGTATAAATAGTAGGGGCATCTACATTGTTTTGTGTTGCAACATTCACTAAGTTTGCTGCACACAACGCAGTTGTCTCCACTACTTAAGGGGATGCTGGAGTGATTCTGCACTTTTGCACCTTTCTAACCTAAAAACTGTCAGTTCACGGAAACATTTGTGTAATATACAAATTAAATGGCTTACGTGTACAGATCGAAAGCAGCTTGCTATTCCGGCCAAATGAAAGAACAATATGGCATCACTGAAACTAAGTTTGTAAGTCTAATAAAAAATAATAGTGAGCAACACACATACTACATGTACTGTATGTATGTGTTGCTCACTATTATTTTTTATTAGACTTACAAACTTAGTTTCAGTGATGTCATATTGTTCTTTAATTTAGCCGGAATAGCAAGCTGCTTTCGATCATCTGTACACGTGCCATTTAA
>NW_011967136.1:626360-631821 GCF_000949405.1 Vollenhovia emeryi
CAAACTTAGTTTCAGTGATGTCATATTGTTCTTTAATTTAGCCGGAATAGCAAGCTGCTTTCGATCATCTGTACACGTGCCATTTAATTTGTGTATTACACAAATCTTTCCACGAAACAGACAGTTTTAAGTGCAAAAGGTGCGAAAGTGCAGAATCACTCCAGCATCCCCTTAACATACCAATGTGGGTACGACAACCACAGATATAGCTGTCCCAAATATTACTATCTATTGGGGTTGTGCCAACCCTAATTAGACATGTGGTAACCATATCGGTCTTTCCGTGTAATATTAAAAAAAGTACCATGTAAGAATCTATTTCTAGATTAGCAGATTATTGGAATATTGAATCAACGGCACGCGCAGGACGTTACTGCAATCGTGGGATTTCTCGGGTTTACATAAAATTGGCAGCTGAAAAGGTCATCACCTTTTTAATGTTTCGTCAAGAACGCGACGACGTTTTGCTGTTATAATTCGCGGTACATCGGGCATTATTCTCGTCGGCATGGTAATCCTTTCTTTGCCTCGCTTTGCGAGCACCGTCTTTATTGGATTTTCGAGGCCGACGACGTTTCTGTGTTCGACTCCTGAAAAGAATGTTTCATCGCTACTATTCGAAGAAGTAACTTCCGAGCGACTGTTCCTTCCCTCTCTCTCTCTCTTTTTTTATTGTAGCTACTACTTGTTATTGCCGCATGTTCGGGCGGATCTCACGGCTGGGAATTCTTGGCGAGACGTCTTTTGTAGTAATTTGAAATTCAAATAGCAGGAAACATAATGCTTATAAACGATACGAAAATAAGATGAAATTCAATGTGTGAACTCCTGGCGATTTTAAAATTGAAAGCGCAAATGTACAGAAAGTAGTATCCTTTTCTATGGAAGTTAGAGTTCCTTATGATAAATTAGTCGTTAGCGTCGTGACATCGTTAAATCGGAGCTCAAAATACGCTCTGTTCTAACGATATGCATTCTTCAGCGAATGTAAAGTCAATTAGGGAAATTTCGAGAGACGTTTGTCGTTTACCATTCCGCAATAAATATCGCAGCTCTTGGGTTAAATTCCGGAAAGGTCGATTTGAATTCAGATGGGCAATAATTTGTTGACTCGTAATTTATTTCTATTCGTTGTACACGTGCTCTGGAACTTGTCGCGTGAATATTTTGGGACTCGTGCTGTCTACAGACAAGTAACAAGATATTTCAGGTCTTACCCCGGATGTCTAGGTAATTTTCCGGACATTACCCATGACTTCGATTAACGGCTGGTCCCCGGTATCCGAGTACGGAATAAAAATAACATCGCTCTTTGACTTGGAAGCAGAAGAATGTCACCCGTACCCATGTAAAATACCAAGTTTTTAAATCACAAAGTGACATTGCCCGCTTCCGTCTAACTTTAGCAAAGTCAGTCTATTATATGTGTGATTTATGAATGAAGTTAAGGTAATTTCATTGCACCTTCCAATCAGCAGATCGGAATAGATATTTGGTAGCGATTAAAATAGCGACGAATTTTAGGCGATTTGAAAGATTCGTGCCACACGGTCCGCACAATGTTTGTTTAAATAAAGGCACTATTTTCACGACGAGGTCGTCGTCCTTTCTCTGTTCGTTCTTTGTTTCATTCATCTGCAAAATTCGTATTTGCAGTCCGCGCCGGATGACTACTAATAAGTACGATATCGGAAACTGATAGTAATCAGATCGTTGCAGTCAAAGCTAATAATAATGCATGAATTACTATTCATAAGCCGCGCCATGCTCGTAGCATTCAGTTATAGCAATTACGCGCTCAAACGATCGCTTAAAGAGTTGATCGTTGAAAGCCCCCTGAGATATTTACCGTTTCCCCTCTGCGGAAAAGCGGAGTGCATGAATTGCCTAATTTAACTTCCAAAATTTGCAAGGTAATCGCCAAATTTAAACTCATACTTTAGGCCCGAGTAATCATATAGTGGCGTTTTAGAACGTCGGCGAAATATACGATATGGAAACGTTGTAGACGTTAATAACGGTTCTAAAGCTGCCCAAAGTTTTGACAGAACATAATGTCACGTGACACGGCTAATTGCCTCTATACATTTTCGCAATGATGAACCGCTATCTCTCGTGTAAGTGGAACACTCCCGCATTAGTCGGACGGGAGGGCACCGGGCTCTGTGATAAGTGCGAAGAAATTTCAATGGCAAGCGCCTGTATTCATCCTCGCGTGTCCTCGATCAGCTTCTCCGTTCGAACAATTGTGTTTGCGGCGACGGCGATTCGCGTGCAATTTTCCCCCCCGCCCCCACAAAGCAACGCGTTTACGCGCGTAAATCAAACTTATGCAAACGTATCGAAACGCCCGCGTAATTTTCCCCGCTTCGACATCCGTTTCCGCCTTGATAGTCCCATAAATTTCCTCCTCTCCACACCTTTCCCGCGCAGTCCCTCTTTTTGCGCGACCCCTCGTTGTTAGACTATCGGACATCGACCAAAAACATCGCCCTGAATTTGTCCGATGGGCCATAGGCTTTTCGGATCCGGCGGCGTCTCTTGACGTGTTCCCGAAAGAGGCAAACTAGTTTGCTCACGCCACGGCGACACGATCGGCCAAACACCCCCGCCCACGTTGTCTGGGGAAGCGCTTTTTTACATTTTTGCATATCCATGAGCGTCCCGGCTCGCGCTCGGCGAGCTAAGTCCGCAATATCGATAACCCATAATCTCTCCGTCGTCGCTCGCCGCCGCCGACGCCGACGCCGACGCCGCCGCCGACTCCGGCCGTCGTCGTGGAACGTGCCGACGCGGGGCCTGGACATAAGTCTCTCGGCAAATCCAATATCCCAACAGGCATGCATGTGCAGCGGGCAATCAGATGCAGCCGCGAGAGTGCATCCGGACATTTGGACGCGTCTCATCGATTCGGCCGATCGCCACGTGCAAACGTCCCCCCTCTATCGCTCACCTTCCTCGCCTTGGTCTCTCGCGGAGGGACAGTGGCGGAGGAAGGTGAGAGCGTGGAGGATGACAGTGGCTGCGAGGACGTCGACGACGGCGACGGTGACGACCTGCTGGTGAGCGGCGTTCGCGGGGGGGCTATGCCGCTTTGAAAATCGATAAGCGCCTCCGCGTAGAGTCGACCAGTCAGGGGCTTTTCGGTGTATCCGCGCGCCGGAGATCCTGGCGGGGGCGCCCGGTGACCTCGAAACGCCAACGCCAGAGGATCCCCGAGCGTAATTTCGCCCCGACGTGTCTATCGATGTACCAGCGGCGCGGTGCCGGAAGTCGCCGCCGTAAAGTTCCGCGGACCGATGCCGATGACAGGATTAACGCTAGGCGATGCCGAGCCCCGAGCCCCCCTCTCCCCGGGCCGAGAGAAAACGCGAGAGGAAACTCGCGGAAGTGGAGGCCGCTCCTCCGCGAAGCCACCGTGGATATTCTTGGGGCGCGGAATTAAATATAGCCGTCGTATTCCGAGCACTCTCGGGCAAAATGTAGAAAACGAAAGTCGCCCTCTTGTAAATGAAACATTCATTCAGGGGCATAATTGTTACGTTTACGGAGACCTATCGGATCGACGTTAACGATACTATTGTTAGCAGCGTACGCGAATCCGTAATATTTGCCGATTCTACGGACACCCGTCGTATCTTTCGCGGGGGATCTCCGCTTCTTAATGTACGTCACGTATCCGTGCCGCGTAACACGGTCATTAGCGCAATACATACGGGAGCACATCGATGTTTCGCGCGGCCGCTTTTAATAAATCCACGCCGACCGGTCTAATTTTCGCGCGCTCGCGCCCGCGATAATTATAATTCGAACGTCCGCTCAAAGTTGTGTATCTGCGTTTGTGGTGGTTCAAGAAATATCCAGACGGGACGAGATCAGTTTGCCGATATCCCCGATGGATTCTATAAATTCCTGGCATACTTCTCCGGAAAGCGGGAGCAACCCTGGAATCGACCGACCGAACGCCCGATATAATAGCGCGCTCTGGTTACGCGCGGTAAGTCCCGAGAAGAAAAGAAACGCGAATCCGATGGTGGGAGAGGGACGAAGGGGGTAAAAGCGCGCGCGCGAGAGAGAGAGAGAGGGGAGGGAGAGAGGGATATGCTCCAAGATTTTCCAACCCTCGATCCCTCTCCCCTTTGTGCAATCGAGCGCCGCCGCTTGCATACAAAGGGAAGGGAAATTGAGGAGAGCAGCTTCGAGGTCGCGCTCTACGACATTGCGCCCTTATCCGGCTTACGATTCCGGACGCTTCTCGCAAGAGAGAGCGCGCGGGCTCGCCTCCTGCCGAAGGAGCGCAGCCCACCCCTTTCGAGGCAAATAGGTCAATTCGCCGTAATTCGAGCCGGCTCGCGCGGGATTCCTCCGTGACTCCGTGAGGGGAGAGAAAACGGAGAAGCGTCTTCCCTCGGGCCGTCCCTATCCCTTCGTGCTTCCTGCCCTCTCGTTCCTCTCGTCCCGATCCGACTCGCGTCAGCGGCACGAATGCGCAAACGTCCTGACGAGGACGACGACGACGACGATGATGGCTGGCGAGCGTGCGAGCGTGCGAGCGAACGGAGGCACGAGAGAATCTCGTCCCCCGTGTCCGGACGCGTCGATGCGGCGGCCGAACAAGCGCGAACGTAGCGAGCGAGCTGAGCGGGACGCGCAGGAGGAACGAATACGAAATAGATCGCGCGCGCGAGAGGGTGAAGAACAGAAGAGGGTGGGAGGGGGCGGGCGAGCGAGCGAGCGAGCGGGCGAGCGAGAGAGAGAACGAGAGAGGAGAGAACGCGCACGCGGAGGGCAGAGAGGAAGGACACACCTGGCGCGTGCGCCAGGGTACCATTGAGGGCGGGAGAGAGACGCCGCGGACGGCCGGCGCGCGAGGGAAAGAGAAAAGGACCGCGCGGGAGAAGGGGCGCAGGGGGGTGGAGGACGACGCGCGAGGAGGGACGTATACAGTCGCCTCGTAGGGCAGTCGTTCCTCCTTCGTCGTTCCTTCGCCGCCGTGCGCTTTTAACGAAATTATTCCGCGATCCGTGGGGAGAGAGAGAGAAAGAGAGAGAAAGAGAGAGAGAGAGAGGAAAAAAGGGAGGAAAAATCCGGACCGGGAGGAATACCGAGGTAGAGCGAAGAACATCGGGAGGAGCGATAAGGGAAGACCGGGGAGTTATCCGTGACGAGTTTCTCTCCGGACGCCGGGCCGCGAACCTGCCGCCGACGCGCACGGCGGCATCGTCCTCCGGCGGCATCGTCCTCGACGGGGACACCGGCCTTGCGTGGCGCGCGTCGTCGTGGCCGCGGTCGACGGCAAAATCGGCGGAAGAAGTGGTGCGCCGGCGGAGAAGGAGGAGGAGGAGGAAAGGAAGACGTCATCCTTCTCGTCGTCCACGGTCAGTATCCCCTTAGAGCGGCCTTAAAGGGGGAAAAACAGGCGGCGTAAGCGCGTAACCGGGGGGGGGGGGTGAGAGGAGGG
>NW_011967136.1:632061-665126 GCF_000949405.1 Vollenhovia emeryi
GAGGGAGGGGGCGCCCATCTCTCTCTTTCTCCGGGGGATGATAACGTAGAGCCTCGCCGGCTCGCGCCGCGCGCGAGATCGACTCGTCGGCCGGAGGACCGGGGAAGCGTTTCAGGACGACGGCACGGAGGAAACACGCTCCGCGATCGCCGCTTATTGATTTCCGCAGCAGGGGAGACGCCGCGCTGCCGCTGCCGCCGCCGCCGCCGCCGCCGCTGCCGCCGCCGCCGCTGCCGCCGCCGCCGTCGCGTTTCCACATTTCGCGTTCCCGTCACGCGAAATTTCGGCCGCACCGCTCCGCTCGTCGCCGCGTCGCGGCGTTTCGCGTCGCGGACCCTGCGATCGATTCGCGCGCGTCTGCCCCCCCCCCTCCCCCGTCGTCGCACCTGCGTGCACCTACTCTCCTTCGCTGTCTTCCTCATCCTCTACGTTTCTCTCTCTTTCCCCCGTTCCCCCGTCTCTCAATCATCCTCGATCAGTAGCCGTAGCTCGCTTCCGTGTCAAATGTGCCGAAGACGGTTTTAGTTACCGCTGACAGGATAACGTCAGGATGTGTCGTTGTCGCGTGACTGCGCACGGCGTCGCGATATGAGAGGCAGAAGACGATCCAGGTATGAGATAACAAGCATTTGAAGCATGAAGCTGTAAGTGGAAGCGATCAAGTAGAAGCGGGGTATATGAGGAAATGGTAAACGGCGAGAGAGAGAGAGAGAGAGAGAGAGATGTGTGTGCGAGGGAAAAGCGCGGAGAGTACAGCGTATAAAGAGCCAGAAGCCGATTAAGGTCTGAAGGAATTGCGATTTACGAGAGGGTGGCAATCGAAGCGGAAAGCGATCGAGAGACGTAAGAAGGAAGGCGGTCGATAGGCCCAGTGAGAAAGGGGGGACCGTCTGATAAACTTGGCTCTTCCTCCGCGGCCGCACGGGACACTCCACGTCGCGGTCCTCGCCGACACCGCGCTGTCTGGGATTCCGAGCGCGCGGATGGAATGTTTGTTGCTCAGGACGGAGGGACTCGCCGAGCGGCGGGTACACGGTTCGATTAATCGATTAGCGGTGATAACAATTTGAGTTTGGCCATTCGCTCGGCCTGGAAACGCGAAGCAACAAGAGACGAATGCTCGGCACTCTGGTAATACGGCAAATCGATCGGGATTCCTACGCGCATCGCTTCCCGCGGGTCCGACGGGCCTCGCGAAATATCGCGTTAATTCCCTTTTCTCCGCTAAATAAAATCTAATTGCGAAACGCATCGCGAGCGCGCTTAATTATTTCGCACGGTAGAGCGATAATTGGACATTTTTTGTGCCACCGGTGAAGTAAATAATTAAATTAACCAAGTTGGATTAAACGATATCTCGCGGTGTAATATTTTTCTGGTTAAACGTGACGTGTCTTACGGAGAGATTTATCCGCGAAACTGATTTTCAAAGTGGCGAAGGTTCGCATAAAACTGCAATGTTACGATAAGTATAAATGTCATTGCTTTCAACGGTTATTGTGGAAAATGATAGTGTACATTTTTCCACAGTTGCATTTCCGTCGAGACTTGAGTTTATTTTTCAACGATTTTATCATTATGGTATATCAATCGTGGTAATTGTCCTGAAAACAGACTAAATTGTGATCAAAATCCATTTTCCCCAAGTACAATCGACGTTTTTCTGGCAAATGTTGAATTATTAATTTGGCAGAACCGGGTCAGTAAATTCGAAAAAATGTCATAGTATCGAATGTTTCTTTGCCACTTTTGAAGCGTTTCATTTTAAAAATTGAAAATACGATCTACTGCTGGAATAAAAAAAAACGCCAAATAATGGCCGCAATTGGAGAAAGAGAGAGAGAGAGAGAGTCTTTATCGATACGATTACCTTTAACTCGGATTAGTTTAATTCTCTTTCTCTATTTATATCGCAGATGTGATAATAATATAGGATAATACGGGGATATTATTTATTTAGCCCACAAAGAGAATCCGTTTATTATTCATTTCAACTTTGACTTGATCCAATTGATGTAATCTGAAACGATCGCTATTTCCCTCTCGTGCGCGCGTCCCCTGAATTTACTCCCGACGAGAACCATGAGAATTCAACAGTGAGCACAAACTTCTGGCGTTTTGGGAGAAAGTCCGTTTGTATCGGTCGATAGGCGACTAAAGCAGGATGAAGTGGCTACGTGCGAAGCACGATCGATGGGCGCGGAGGCTTGAGATATTTCAGCGGCGAGTTTCGATGCGCGATAAAAGTATCTATCTCGAAGACACATCGGCGAAGTCAAGGCGAGAGAGAGAGAGAGAGAGAGAGAGAGTGAGAGAGGGAGGGAGGGATAGAAGGAGAGGAAAAGAAAAAGAGAGAAAGCCGCGCGCGGCTGACGCGGCGACGACGAAGAGTGGCCACCCTTTGAAATTCACGAGCGCACGGAGAGCACGTACTCTCTCCTTCTCTCTCTCTCTCTCTGCTTCTCCCTCTCCCCCTCTCCCTTTCTCTACAGCAGGACTCCTCTTTTTCTTGGTTTTTTTCTCCTTCTTCTTCTCCGCGTGAACGGACGTGTGGAGATCCGATCGATCGATCGAAGCGAGCCGCGCACTCGAGTTTTCCCTGACCTAAGAATACACCGGCTCGAGTGCCGTGGAGGAACCCGGGGTGGAGTGGACTCCAGAATGGACCAGAGTGGGGATCGAACGAGAAGAGAACCCCGCCCCCGTTTAAGCGACGCCGGACAACGATGACTGCGGATTTTGTCTCTTCTTTCTTGCCCGCGTTTGCTCCAACTTACGCCTCCGCTCCGTACTCTTCTCTGTCGCTCGCGTTCCGCGAGAGTACCGCGAGGAGCAAGAAAGAAAGACAGAGGGAGAGAGAGAGAGAGAGGGGGGGAAGAAAAATAGATCTTTTTTGTCCTTTGCTGAAGACAACGGATGACCAATCTGGCCTGTAATGTAACGGCACGCCGATACGCGAGAATTCACACGAGCGGGGGTCGCCCGCGAGCGGATGTTATCGTGCCGCGCGATAACGCTCTCGTGCGGAACGAGCGTCGTAGATGCAAATTCGACGTCGATGTTCGTCGGCGTCGGAGTCGTCGCGTTGCGTGACCCCGAGCGATTAGATTAGAACCCGACGACGGCGGGTTCGCGGATTTTCCTCTCTCTCTCTCTCCCTTTCTCTCTCTCTCTCTCTCTCCCTTTTTTTTCTCTTTTCGGAGAGGGGCGGCGCGGTTGACGGATCAATTACGTTATCGTGAGATCGTCAAGTTTCTCTCCCTCGAAAGTTACCGGGCTCGTCGGAGTCTCTCGTGGGTGGTTCAGGCCGTTGAAGTTACCCGAGAGGGCGAAAGTCGCGACCTCCGCGGGCCTCGGAGAGGCACGTGAGAGGGTGCGCGACACGCGAGCCACTTTCGAGCCCAGCCCGTGAATCAACTGGTTCTCCTTCTCTCCGTGTCGCAGAAACGAGCCGAATGATGTCCAATTGACGAAGACGGCGCAGCGCTAGGAATGGCCCCCTTCAGTTCCGTCTTCCTGGGTGTCTGGGGAGTGTTTGTCGTCATTTTGATAAAAGGTCTGTATGTCCAGCGTTGCTGCACGGAAAAAAGAATGACGTTGTATCAACGAGATCAGTGTAGTTGACACAAAATCGTTGATACGACAGCAGTATTAAGGGGTCATTCCACTTAACGGCCGAAAAGCTATGCTTATCTTTAGCAATTTCTTTCACAGTAAATACACCATACAGCGAAAGAAATCTTTTTGGGATTTACTAGGGCGCTCTTAAATAACGCAAAAAAATTATTGTCACAATTTAAACAATTTTTTAATTAAACGTTTACTACACCGTTCGAATGGCGTGTCGAAAAAGATGCGAGTCCGCTGACATGAGTGTCGCTGTGTCCCGAACCTAAATTAAGAATTTTTATCTAAAAATAACAAAACGGTGCCCTTTGAAAGTACTTTTCAAAAAAATTTTTTCAAACTCGCACCGTTTTGTTATTTTTTAATAAAAATTCTTAATTGAGGTTCGGGACATAGCGACACTCATATAGATTAAGAATCGGTTTGAGTTTTTGTTTCCCGTAAGCCTGAATGATAAAAGTCATCAACGCAGCGGACTTGCGTCTTTTTTGACACGCCATTCGAACGGTGTAGAAAACGCTTAATGACAAAATTGTTTAAATTATGACAAACATTTTTTTACGTTATTTGAGAGTGTCCTAATAAATCCTAAAGAGACTTATTTCATTGTATGGTGTATTTACTGTGAAAAAAATTGTTGAAAATAAGCACAGCTTTTGGGACGTTAAAGCGGAATGATCCCTTAATAAATGAAAAACATCAGATTGTTGTCTTAATAATCTGGATATTTAGTTCAATGCTGAAAATTAAAATCCATAGCAAATACAATTGAGTGAATTATTTATGTCTGTGGCAGCTCGTGACGTTAACGTTTAATTCAAGCGACTTCATTTTCAATATCTTTCAATACGCGATATCTCATCTCAAAATCAAGAAAATTCTCGGCATTCTCACGACGTCATGCTATAATATATACAGGTACCATATTTATTCTTAACACCTGCCGTAAAAATATCTCCCTTTTTTTATCTTAAACAATATTGCATTAAAGTAAAATAACTGCGTTCGATTTATGAGATGTGTAATTTAATATCTGACATCGTATCGTATTTATAACAGTTAATGCTGCTATTATTTTCGTACAAGAAGGATTGAAAACTCGTCGCTCCACGAAATTGGATCATTTCGATGAATATCGCGCCATTAGAAACGACTATGAAGTCCGACATATTTACCTAATGCGATTCGATTTGCACAAAGAGTCCTTTGCCCCTCCTCGGCACGAGACAATGCATTTACGCAGTTCCCATAAAGTTATGCTGAATTATCGGGTTTCGCACAGAGATATTATATCGCTCGTTAATAACGAAACATTTGCAGAATCGACACCCGTTAGCTGGGAGGAATGGTGGACGTACGACGGTATCTCCGGTAAGCCATCGGTCGTTTTTAAAACCGACGTCGATAGCGTTTCCCATTGTCAACACAAAAAATGTCTCGTTCGCAAAGGTCCTGCCTTCTGGGGTCTCATCAACCCGGAATGGTGGCTCTGTAACAAAGGTCGAAGACAATCACCAGTCAATCTCGAGCCTACTCAACTGCTTTTCGACCCGAATTTACAACCGCTCCACATGGACAAGCACCGAATCAACGGCGTGCTGGCGAACACCGGCCACAGCGTCGTGTTCGCCGTGGAGAACGACACCCGCCATCCCGTCAACATCTCCGGCGGTCCGCTCAGTTATCGTTATCAGTTTCACGAGATTCATTTGCACTTCGGCGCGGACGATCGCATCGGCAGCGAGCACACCGTCGACGGACACGCATTCCCCGCCGAGGTACGAAACGACGGGGCGACAGACCCAAGGCAAATATTTAAAGAGCGCCGACAGTTCCCTCGCGAGCTTTTCAGTTCCAGCTTCAAAGCTTGTTTTGTGAAAATCAGGAATTTAATCCAAATTACATTCTCGTTGATGCGTTAAGTAAAGGGATAGCGCTGTTTTGTCGGGAGGACAGGGAGGTTCTTTAATCTTAAGTCTCTAAATAGCGTTCAAAGCCTTTTGTTCTCTCGGCAGCTTCAGATATTCGGCTTCAACTCGCAGCTCTACAACAACTTCTCGGACGCCCTGCACAGGGCGCAGGGGATCGTGGCGGTGTCGCTTCTCTTGCAGGTACATGCCCAATCTCTCCCGTAGACGCTTGTCGCGCGTCGAATAAAGATCGGAATAAGCGATACGTCATAGGCCGTCTCGATCCTTTTCCAGGTGGGCGACCTCTCGAACCCGGAGCTGAGGACGTTCACGCAGCAGCTGGATAAAATCAAATACGGAGGTGAGAGATTCAATAATGAATTCCGAGCTATATAGCGGCACCACGCGGGGGAGAAGGATCGTCCAGTTTTAGCTGACAAATTTTAGCCGCGCGAGTTAAAAATTCTCAGAGGGTGTCCATACATAGTTCGAGATTAGCATATCGAACGACCTAATGCTGGATTACCTCATGTATTTCTGTCGTGACGGCGCGGCGGCCGAATATTTATAAAATACCGCGTCTTGCGCAGCGCGGTGCCGAATGCACCTCATTCAAATAGCATTTTAACGCGACGCATTAACAATTTCCTTTCCAGCAAATTAACAATTAATACAGGACGGAAATACATGTGCGTACACGTGTGCGAGTTTCTTACTCTTTTCTTCTTTTCTTTTTTTATTCAACAAATTTATGTCCCGAGATAAAAATATAATTCGAATGAAAAAGTTGCAAGATTGATGTACCTTCGAAAGTTTGATGGCGGCATGCGTTATAACTTTCTAAAAACTTGGCACGGGAGGAGGAGGGGGGGAGGATATTGTCGTCAAGTTTTTCGAAAGAAGATAAATCGATAATTACCGTCATTCTTTAAGGGAGCGCAAGTTCCTTGACGTATGCAAATACGATCGAGCGGCGTGCGAGCGATAACTTTTAGCGATACGTAACAATATACGTATCAGCTGTGTGTACCGCGGCGTCGGGCGGCAATCGGGCGGTAACACGCGTGCACGGTGCACGTGTATGCATACGTGTACGTGAACGAAGTTGACGTTATCGATCGTATGAATTGCACAGGGCAGGCCATGGAAATTAAACGTTTCGGGGTGCGCGAACTTCTGCCGGACACGAAGCATTACATGACGTACGACGGCTCCACCACGATGCCGGCGTGTCACGAGACCACCACATGGATCATCCTCAACAAGCCTATATACATCACCAAGCAGCAGGCAAGTATCGCCGCTGCCGGCTCTTATAAAATGCATGCACACGCCCCCGCGCTCGAGGCGTTCGCGCGCGCGACGCCAAGTGCAGCGGCCTCCCCCACTCAATTATGCAATTCCGATCATTAGTAGGGACAGAGTCTTTGAAACATCGAGGAACGCCGGCCGTGCCTCGCGCGAGTAGTAGCTAAAGTAAGTTGCGAAATAAGGGTGGAAATGAGGCACTTACTAAGCTCGTATCTTGGAGCAATGCTATCATAAATCACGCTCGACGGGTTTTACGGGAATCTGTCTGGGGGAAAAAAAAGGAAAGCTGCGTTTTATATTTCGCCCGTTTGTTCTTTCAAGCGTAAAATTAAAGGGGAGACATTTTAATTTTAAAAATAATGAATGAATTATTTATAGCGTAACAATTATAAAAATGTTTAAAATATAGTAATCTCGTTTTAACGCATAAAACATGTATATTGGCGAGTACATAATTAATTCCACGAGTCGCTGCTTAGTTTCCCCCGGAGTTAATAAAGTAGCTGACCTTTATTAACCGAATTGAGTTTCATTGAGGAACCTCATAAAAAATAGCCTCGCGTAGTAAACGGCAAATATTTGCTTTCGATGTATAACTTAAACAATCTCACATATAATAATATTTGTGATAATCGATCACATATTTAAATTAGCCGTCCCATCGGAATTGCAAATGATGTTATTATTGATGTCGATCGCATTTAGCGAGGCAATAAAATCACTTGTACCTCATACCGCGTTATTTAATGACGAATGTTGATTCGGATTAAGGGTGATTTTCATTTTATCTTCTACGCATAATATTTATGCAACGGTCAGGCTTGCCACCCCCACGGAAAAATATGTATTTCAAAAAGTAGGTGAAAATATATGGTAATATATTTCATATATTTGGCATAGAAAAATTCTATTTAAAAAATCGTATATAATATTATGTCTGTTAAAAACCTACTAAAAATGTATGTGAAATATATGAACAATATTTAAATTACAGTTTTATAATTTCGCAATAACACTCTTCGCTGCTGCGAGGCGGTAATCGCGCGTTACACTTTCTCGTATTTAAAAATCAGTCAACAGCAGTATACAAGAAGTGGTGAGAAATCAGATCTAACAGTTGTGGCAAATGAAATCAATTTGATCTCCGCTGGTAGAGCGTTGAGAAACTAATTTTCATGATACTTAGAACACCTAACGTAATATTCCTTTTAATATTTTTATATAAAATATATGATAAAATATAAAGAGTATACAATGCATACATTAGATGTATATAATTATGTACACAGCTATGTATTATAATGTACGTATATCATACATTTTATTATATATTTTTAATACATATGAATGATATATGAAAAATTTATTGGTATTACATTTATAGTAGTAGCATATATTTCTTATAACGCATATACGAGTGATATAAAACGAATGTATCCTTTCTACTTTTCTTTATACAGGGTGTCTCATTTTCAATGATCCACGCAAATATCTCTTCGGGGACTGGGGTTAGCAAAAAATGACTTGAGCAAAAGATGTTGGGTTTCTGAAAATTTTTGTGTATGGCACAATACACAAAAATGTTCAATAAGTGGAACACGATTGCAACAGCATATTCCTGAGACTAAATCAAGTAAAAAGAAATACTTATCGAGATATCATAAGTTAAACATTGAAAAAGTTATAAGTGTTCTCTTGAATATCTCAGAAAGTATTAGACAAATAAAAAATGGTTCAGACAAAAGTTGTTCACATCAATTAGTAGAATAAGATAGTATAATAAACAATAGGGGGTTCCATTTAAAAAGTTGAAGATGACTTTCACGTGACCTTGAAGCAACGATTCAAGGTCGAATTAATGACACCATCTTATGTCCCCCTCGAAACCCAACACCTTTTGCTCAAGTCATTTTTGCTAACCCCCTTTCCCGAAGAGATATTTGCGTGGATCATTTAAAATGAGACACCCTGTATATAATGAAATATATATTTTTCCGTGAGGGCAGTGATCATAAATACGAAAAGAAACAACCACGCGTCGTTACGCACAGTTCTTTCGTGTAAATAAAATTGTATTTTATTTATCTCCAAATATTACACCACTCCTCTGTTTAATTTAAATTATTTTACAGTATTCCTTGCTTACACTCCAAACGCACTGGCAGAAAAACGACAAAAATATTAAACTCCGCATTATTTATATTACATTTTATGTAATTCCTGTTTTCATAATTTTTGCAGCTGCACGCTTTGAGACAGTTAATGCAAGGGGACGAAAAGCAGCCAAACGCACCACTTGCGAACAATTTTAGACCACCGCAACCCCTTCATCATCGTCCTGTGCGGACGAACATTGATTTCAATGTTCAGGTGCGTCATAAATAGCACAATCCGTATCTCCTCCGTGACGTGAATAAATGCGCTAATTTTTATACCGTGTGTTTAGGGTCCGAAGAATTGTCCAACAATGAACAGGGACATATATTACAAAGGTATGAAAGCAAATCAATTACACGCTCTTAGACAGACTTAAAATAGAGTCGATGTGCACCTTTTAAAAATTGTCCACAATTTTCTTCTTCGTTTTTAAGTTGTGAGACTCTTCACTGGATTATCGCTATACATTTTTTTTTTGGCCTAGGAGCTGTCGCAACTTATAAGCAACTATAAGCAAGCACACTACTTCTCTGATTGCTTTAAAAATCATTTTATTGTCTGCCTTTTTAGCCAATAGCTGGAAATAATACCCAGCACTGCCGTGAGATCGACATTCGCAGTAACTACGCTTCTCCCCGGAACGAGCTGGAACTACGCTGTAAGGAAAAAATTGACATATCAATTACAGGCGGGTGACGCCGGGTCACAAAAAAAATTACGGCAGATAGATCGCGAAGAGGACGACCGACGATGCCCACGTGTTAAGGTCGAGATTTAAAAAAAATGCTTCGTTGTACTTATTAGACGTGAATTGCCAAGTATGTTTCCAGTTAAATCAGAAGAAGAAAAACCAAATATACCTATAGATTACAAGTTAGACGAGATAAGCTAATCGTAAGATCTATTATTATATATATATATATATATAAATATCGGTAAACTATCGAAAAAAGCTAAGACTATCGTGGCCTGCGCGAGGGGTTGAGAGATGCAATTATATGTATAAAAATTCACGCGCAACGGAGAGCGCTATCGCGAGCAAAAGTTTATACTATATTCTTGTAATAAAAGCTTGAAAAAATGCAGAGAACGAGACGTTTACCGGCGCCTTTGCTTGATTTTTCCTCCGTTCACCAATTAGCCGTCTCATCCTGTGAGGAAATCGATTCTTTCTATCCCCGTCGCAAAATCTGTTGTCTAAATGACAGCTATCGATCGACCTGGCACTGTTTTGTAATAAAAGCTCGGAAGCGCAGGCCGAGTCGCACTTTGATGAGTTCCTGCAGTATCTCTAATTAGCGTCCATTTCCTATTCTGTCATCGATTCTCCTTACTCTCCTCGTGAATTTTGTTACCTAAACAATAGCTGTCTAATCGTCTATCTTCGATCAATATCTTCGATACTGTAACTTGGGCGCTATTCGCAAAGTGATGCTACTGATAGGCCAGGCCGAAGTTAAAGTTCGCAGAGATCCGAACTGGGGTATCGTGAGTGCGCCTAGTCGATAACGCAGAATCCGCGGGCAGAACCCGGTTAATCCCAGCTCGACGTTCAAACGTGGCCTCAACATCGCGGCGGTCCGAAGGGAAAATCGATCTCTCTTGAACGAAGTAGCTGCGCCTGCACCAGCCAGAGACCATTATCAGTTTCCAGCGGATTCCGCGCTGTCGCGCTTCCGTCGCCCCGTGTCCTTGTTCCGACCGATCCGCCGAGGTACGCGAAGTGATCTCGGCGGAATCCTTGGCCTCGCGAGAGACCGAGGCGTACCGAAAGAAGGGTCTCAAAGAATGTTGAAGGGCCAAGTGGGAAGGGAATTGAATATAGGAGAGGGAGGATAATACTATCATCGAACCGCTACCCAGAATTCGATGGTGCTGCCCGCAAACAGTTATGCGACTAGGGAACCGGAAAGGGTGAACGGCACACAACGGGGGTGTACTGAGGGAGCAAGAGGAAAAGCGAGCGCGCGCGCGCGCGAGAGAGAGAGAGAGAGAGAGAGGGGGGGGGGACGGAAAGTGGGAAGGTTCGTGGAGGGGAAAAGGGTAAACGCGGGGGTGGAGGGCGGAGGGCGCGGAGGAGAGGGCGCCGCGTGCGCGAGAGAGGGACGGGTACGCGGATACAGATCCGTCGTGTCGGTGGCCGCTGCGGCAAATCTGCGGCTCTCCGCGGCCGATCGTCGAAAGACGCAGGGGAAGAGAAGTGACCGGGAGCGTGGAGTCGAGGGGCACCCGGCCTGGATTTGGGTGCCGGCGCGTTTCTCGCGACCGTCCGATCGGTGTGTGGAGTGTCTCTCACCCCAGGACCGTTCCCTCCGGAGGCCGAGGGATGAGGGGCTCCGATGATGGAACGATCTCCGCGCGATCTCACCCTCGTCACGTCCCCCGCGCAGTCCGGCGGAGATCGAGTCTGACCAGAGCGACTTGTGCGGGTTGCATCCCGTTGCCGCCGAGGCTCCGCCGGTACGGAGATTAATTGATCGGCGAGTAGAGGAGAGCGTTGGAGGACATCGATGTCAGTCGACGACCTCATGGCGCAGGTGGGGGGTGTCCTCCCGTGAGAGCGAATACGGGGAAGTTCACGGCGGAGGTGAGGATACGCGTGGCGAGTGCGTGCGAGCGACGTCGGGACGCATCGCCATTTGTTAACGTGGGAGGAAAGAAACGGCGGAGCGCGTTCGCGCTCTCCTCCGTCTCGCCCGCGGGAGTTCCGACGCCGCGAAACAATCGCGTCCCCGGCCGCGCGAGGATCGTCGCTCGCTGCCGATCGATCCCTCCTCGGTGGGCGATCGAGCGGGGCTCGTGCGAGGAACAGAGCCGCTGGACCGAGAGGCGGAAAGCCGCGGGAAGAACGACTGCGCGACATGAAGTCGGAATTCCGAGGGTGTGAGACACAGTGTACGCTCGTCTTTAAGGTCGGCGGGAGGCTGTAAGCGGTCCCGTGATTGGTTAAACGCGTCCGCGGGAATCTTTTTCGCCCTGTTACATGCGCTAATTCGCGTTCACGAGGGCGAGTTTACATGTTTGAGGCAAACTGATGAGGGCCTGCGGTTGATGGCCGACCGACGTCGCGTTCGCCAGGTCAGCCGAAGATCGGCCAACGCCGGGGGAGGAAGGGGGCCAGAGGGTCGTCGAGGGGGGGGAGGGCCGAGGGGGATCCCGGTTGATCGGCCAAGTTCGCCGATCGCGAACGGGCCGCGTCGCGGCGACGTTGACGGGCTGGATGGACTCTGGTAAACTGAAACTACCCGCCACTGCCCGCCGCCAATTCGACGGGAAACTTTCGCCCAACTCAATTACGCCACGGTCGTGTCATATTCCGCGCCTGCCTGCGGAAGCCAGCGGAAAGGCGACACCGACCTACTCTTCGCCGCGGCTCGGCGGGCTCGTGTTCCACGAAAGAGCTAATCGCGATACCGCGGGCGCTTCTTCGCGATTAATTTATGATAAGTGTAGTAAAGCCGCCTGGTGTGGATTACGACGCGCGCCGACGAGGTGGAGAGCGGGGCGCGGAGGACGGGGAGAGGGGGGGGGGAGGGGGCTATTAGTAGCACCGTTAGCGGATTCAGCAATTAATATGGCGAGACAGGCATATTCCGTCGGTGATTAATATGCTGACCGCATAGAGGTAGCGCCGAGGCGGGATTTTAAATTCATATCGGTCGCATAATCGATAGTTTGTTACGCGCGCTCTCTTTCTGATTTCGACCCCACTTGTGTGAGCCGCATATTAAATAAACAGCTTCGTGCGATCGTCGCGTCGCGGGTGAGACCGAGCGGGAGACTCGTCCCGGATTACTTCCCGCGCGAGAGTAAGTATTCCACTGACGCCGCGGCGATAACGTTGAAAATATCATTTACACAAGGCTTCGTAATCTCCTTCCAGATTAAGTCGCGGCGGCGGTTATAAAGGAGAGCGGCTGGCTGCGGCTTAAGATTCGCCCGCGCGCGCGCGCTTATGGCGCTCACTTAATCAGGATGAGATCTGAGAAGTCGCTGACAATGCTGCTGGTGCGACGGAACCCGGAGAACTGGTTTGCGAAATAAATACTCCCGAGGGAAACAATGGAAGCGTCCACGCGAGCATGACGGCCTCATTCGGTGTCGCGGACGGCACGCTTAGACGGCCAGAAACGAGACCCTCGAGTAAGACCGAGAAACTTGCCGCCCACAATTCCGTCTTCACCCTTTTCTTCCGTTTACCTTGTTCGAGGCTCGCGCGACTTTCCCACGCATACCCATCGCGTCATCCGTTCTCAGCTTATTTCTACAACGGACGCAAAACGCAAAGAGGCTAAGCCGCGACGCAAAAAATCGGCCAGTGACAGTCTTGCGTTTTGCGCCTGGCGTCTTGCGTTTTGCGTCCGTTGTAGAAGAAGCTTTACGCAAGATGCTAAGTCGCAACGCAAGAAATCGACCGATCACAGTCAACTATGAGAAGAATGATCGACTGTCATTGGCCGATTTCTTGCGGCTTGCAACTTGCTGCTATTTTAGGACCGGCCTTAAACAGCCACGGACCTTCGCGTAAAGATATATATATAACTCTGGCATATGAAATTCGTCATATTATAGATTCGCTGGAAATCGAAGATCGTGATGAACGATCGTTTCGTATTAGCTCTTTCCCGGCGCGGAAACGATTCTCCTCTAATCCGTCGCGAGCGATCTGTTATTCCAGCAATGTAATACTTCTCCTTTTATGCGCGACATCTTTTGTACGCCGACGTTCTATTCTTCCGCCTATATTAAATTCCTATTTTCCGGTAGTGACGGCAGTTCGCACTCGCCTCTTCTTTCGTACAGACTCTTCTTCCGTTCGACTGTGTGAACGGTTGCCGAGGACGATAAATTCGTTGCGACGCGAGCGCGAATCTTTGATGAGGTGTCGCGACAACCGCAAAGTATCGGGTACACAAACAATCGATTACGAGGCGATACGCTGACGCGGAGCCTTTGTTTCGCAGGTCGCCAGTGAAACAAACAAGTGTCAAGTTGCCGTCACCGTCGTCGTCGTCGTCGTCGTCGTCGCCGCCGCCGCTCTGTTGCGGTGGAGCCAGCTGCCTGTTCTCGCCTCGAGGCGAGAAGAGGATCGGACGGGATCAGCAGACATCGGGTAGACACCGATAAAAGGACGGTGTTATGTTAGTGACAAGGCCTCACCCTCTAGGAGGGCGCATACTACTCGCCCTCTTCCTCTTAACGGGGTGCTTCGCCTTGCTGACACGGGCGGCCGCCTTCCCGGACTGGACCGACTGTCCCGCGGTGTGCCGATGCAAGTGGACCTCCGGCAAGAAGTCCGCTCTGTGCCCGGACGCCGGCCTGACGTCGCTGCCGGCGTCCCTCGACCCGGACATGCAAGTGCTCGACCTGTCCGGCAACAAGATACCCGCTCTCCAGGCGGAGATATTCAAACTGGCCGGCCTGGTGAACCTGCAGCGGGTATTTCTGCGCAACGCCGGCATCCACAGTATCCACGCGGACTCCTTCAAAGACATGAGGATACTCATCGAGATCGATCTGTCGGACAATCACGTGAAGACCTTGGAGCCGGATACGTTCCTCGGGAACGAGCGCCTGCGCATTCTGATACTCAGCGGGAATCCGCTCGGTACTCTGCGTAACCTACAGTTTCCCGTGTTGCAGCATCTGCGGAATTTGGAGCTGCAGCGGTGCTCTTTAACCGAGGTACACGGACAGGCTTTTGCCCGGCTGACCGGTTTGGAATTCTTAAAGTTGGACATCAACGAGCTCGAGTATTTGGAGGCCTCGGTGATATCCGGATTGTCCCGGCTGAAAACCTTGACGCTGGACGGCAATCGATGGAGATGCGACTGCAGACTGCGGGATTTTCGCACCTGGCTTATCCCCGAAGCGCCCAGCAAGCTGTACTCCGCGCCACAAATCTGTACAGGTCCGCCGAAGCTGGAAGGCCGCAGATGGGAGGACGTGAAACCTACGGAATTCGCCTGCGAGCCAAAGGTGTTCGTTCTAGCGAGCAGCATACAGGAGGAGACCAATGGTAATCTCAGCCTGGCGTGTCGGGCGAGCGGCGATCCCGAGCCAGAGGTTTGGTGGCAATTGAACGGTGGGCCGGTCAATGCTACGAAATCGACTGATCAACCCTACATGGGGACCCTCGTTGTCTACACAATGTCCGAGGCGACCAACGACAAGTCGGCGTCGAAAACCGTCGCGGACCGATGGAGCAATCTGACTGTTTACAATGCCACCGAGAGCGACGCCGGCGAATACGCCTGTTTTGCGAAGAACATCGCCGGCCTCGCGCGAGACACGGTCAGCGTGACCATACCGCGCGTCTTCACGGCCCCGACTCTCTCCCAGAGCGACAACTGGCTGCTCTGGGTAAGTCTGGCCGGAGGCGGCGCGGTCGCCGCGTGCGCTTCCATCTCGGCCGTGTTGCTGGTCCTCTGTTTGTGCGGCGGGAGCCGACGGCAGCGCAAACGCGAGAAAGTGAAGCTGCAGGGCAGCGGCAGTTTCGGCGACCAGGAGAAGAAGCTGCTGGACCTGTCCGTGACCACGACGACACCCGGCAACAGCAACGACCGCGGCAGCGGCCACGGCAGCCTCGGCGAGGCGTGCAGCACCGGTGACCTCGAGCTGGCGGAGCGCGGCTCGATTTGCGACCCCATGGCCGCGGCCGCGGTCACCGTCGAGCGGCTGCGACCCGCGGACAGCACGGTGAACGCCATTCGCACGGTCCCTTGCGCCGCCGCAGCCGGTGTATTTCCGCCCCCGCCGCCGGAATTCACCACCGGCGTACTGCCGGCCGGGATCTTCGGCAACATCTTCATCTCCGTCTCACTGCCGCAGGACGCGTCGTCGGAGCGCTGCTACCCAGACCTCCTCGACATCCCCGTCCACGCGGTCAGCGGCGCCACGGCCGACAAGGCCGCGGCCTTGCCGCCGGCAGCGGCGATCAACGTTTCTAGCTTCGCCACGCTGCCACGCCGGGCCCTGCGCTCCGCCGAGGTCGCCGTCGGCTCGCCTTACGACAATATGGGGCCGCGCATCACGGCGAACGGCAGTTCCGCGTTCTCGCTGACGGACATGGACCTGCGGCTTTCGCCGCCGCCGCCGCCGCGGATCATTCAACCGCCGCACGAGTTCGTTTCCCTATAAAATAGCGATTCCCCTCCCCCACATGCCGATCCGTATTGTCGCGCGATACTGATTTCGTAATCGCTAATATTCCGCTAATGGCGTTATCCCAATATTCTGCGGAGCATCCATTATCGGCCGGGTATTATTGGATAACAACAATTAGCGCGCGGTAATATTCACCGCGTCAGGGATATATGGCTCATGGATCGACTCCTCGAGAACGCGCGCGATCGCTTCGGACGAGTGATCCGTATACGCTCCTCGGTGGAGTTTCAAAGACCTGTCGAATTACTCACGCGTCGCAACTTTGATAGTGACGTCGCATTGAAGAGTTTTTATCCCGGCGTTACGCGTCTTCCACCTGGGTCATCGTGGACATTGAAGACTTTTTGCAGCCTCAAAATATCGATCGCAACTCTAGACTGCCATTTATCAAATCAAAAATTTCTAAATATCATTTGTTTACGAAGATAAGTTACATAATCTTTTAGCGGTTAAAAGTTTTATCATTAAATGTCGAGCATTGCGTCGCCTTTTGTGCACCTAATCTCTATTTGTTATATAAAAGACGATATTAAAACTCAATCAACGATTTGAGGACTAATCAAATGCAGATAACTTGAATGTTTAAAAGACATCGTAAAAGTGTCTTTGATATTTTTTCATCACCTTCTGGACTTCCGTACTGCGTTTAAGAAAAATATAATGAGTATAGCGTATCTCTAAGTGAATTTTTCTCAAGTATTTCATTATACATTGACGAGAAGTATGTAAACAATTTCGAAATGGTCAACATACGTCGGTGTGCAATGGGTGTTTTCCATTCACATTTGTCTCGACTTTTTAGCGTTAATAATATAAATGGAACGAGTTATCGCGCGTGGAAATTAGAGCGTAAATTATATATGTATACAATTTTGACCAACTTAAAAATGCAGAAAATTTTACGATATAATTATACAATTAGTAAAAAATGCATAAAAGCAAATTGCTTTATAATTCCAATTGTACTTGAAATACAATTATACTTTTAATTTCTACTGGAATGTAAATACAACTTTTGTATTTGCATATTTTAATATTTATTTTGGATTTTGTAATTTAACAAACTTTAGGATTGCTTGACATTTAAATGGAAATGATCTGCTTCAGTAATGCGATTATTGGTAGCAGTAGTCGTGATGACGATTGCGATGACGATATTATTTTCAAATTAGTTGCTTTTTCCTCATTCTGCAGCCCTCTAGCGTCTTCTGCGTTGTGAAAGATCTTTTATTTTTATAGTCCTTTTTTCCCCCCCTTCGTCTTCACCAACAAAATCAGTTGCGGTCCGATTCGTGTCCTCGACGTGGATTAAATAGAAAGCAGAAATGACGATCCCTCTTGTTAATTTCAATTGCTGAATGGACAGCGCCCATTTTTGGTGGCCACTTCGCAGATCGCACGAGTAGGTAGTTATCGGCGGGTAGCCGGACACCCCTCGGGATCACGACGAGAATGTAGTCGTGATTAGACATCTCCCGCGGGTGCGGTATAAGTCGACGTGGTTCTTCCCGTGCAGCGCAAATGTGCGAAGAGAGCGAGAGAGAGAGAGAGAGAGCACCAGGGAGAGAAAATCGATATCTCACCGTGTCGCGGTCGGCGTGTCACCGAGATTAGTATACGGAGCGTTCGATCGAGAAGAGGGTGGCTGATATCGGGCCACGATTGTCCGACCTATCGAATATCTGTCTGTCTATGCTTGTCTGCCTGCCTTGCTCGCTTGTCCGGCCAGCTGCTCGCGGCCGCTTGCGCCCACAATGAATGCGCGTGAATGATGGACCGGGTGCGTGAGGAACCTCCTAGACCTAAGTCTCTTCTAGTCTGCTAACAATAACCCGAGGCGAGGGGAGCGACCGTTTGTATATACATATTTCACAACTACTCCTTCGAAGACGAGCGGACCTTCGAGTTAGCGCGTGCGAAACCGGCCGCGTCCCCCCCATTATCTTCCCTTCCATTCATTCTCCAAAGTGTATCACTAGTTTGTTACGTATTCTCTACGTGTGTACATATTTGTTATTACATCACGGCATTCGTGTACACCGCGCGCGACCCGGACGTTGTGAATCGCGCCCGCACGCCGGCGCGTCACCACACGGAAATATTCATTATGAACACTTTGTCAATTAATAAAATCATTGAATTTTACATACATCGAGTCACTGTTGTGTATTGTCTTATTACGTTCGTTGCACACTTGGTGCGAAAATGATGTATGGCATTATGTTCGCAGTCTAATTCGATTATAACACATTCATCGGCGTGTAAATTGCAATTTTTTTTTTCCAGAGGGGAAAATCAACGGAAGTATTGAAAATTGGAACAATGGCATTGTTTTTCTGTACCCAATTTATACGCTAACAATAAAACGAAACTACGAGGATTGTTCTTTTCCTGTAAGATTTTACCTGTAATATAATTGGCCACGGCTTTCTGTATCGTGTATTAAAAGTATTGTACCAAATTTCAATTTATTCATTAGCAATAGAATCTATTTGTAAATTGTTATATGTAAGCAAATAATTATGTGAAATCGAAACGCACTAATTTTAATTGAGTTTTTTTTCGAAGTATGCGCAAGAGAGATCACCAATTAGCTCGGCGTGAGATGTGAAATGAAACTTTTATTTCCACTCTTCATTATTTTTCATATAAAAAAAAACGAGCATTAAATCGAGTCGAGTATCTCGAAATAGAAATCTGGGTAAAATAGCATGCCGAGCCGCCACGCCGAGCCTCGGGCCGGCTCGCCAGAGAATTGCCATTTCGTGACGATGCAAGGCGAGAGGATCGCATGTAAGATTATAAACTGCAGTATTTAAGTGCAGATTATGTATTGTGTTGCATAACTTGCGTACAAAGTGCAAGGATAAGGTGGGTCGCCTATGCAAATAGGGAAAACGATCAAAAGCACTGCACGTTACGTTCCTGACGTTTTTGACAGTAAGTTCCTTCTTTGCCTCGAGTCAACATCCGTCAAATCCGCGAGGCGCGAATCGCGCTCAGAGATGGGGCGAGAAGTTACAAGAAACTCCCAGCGTCGTGCTCGCTCTCGCGACCTAGTCTTGGGGTGTACCCTCCTTGACCTTGACTATTTCGAGAACCTGAAAAGAGATCAATCACATTGCAGAGCGGGAAAAATCGCACGTGGACTGTCTTAAATTGCTCGCATTTAAGGATTAATGAAGCGGTGACGCTCGCACGACGCGTTTCTTTCTTCATGGAAAAGCAATTCGCGTAATGTCAAAGAATGAATATGACGTCGCGTATGACAGTCGATATCTGTTCAACATACACGCCGTGTCCCGAGTATATTCCGAGAGAATATTTAATTTAGCAAAAATAATATAATCAATACCTTCTGTAACATTTAAAGATGTCGGTGTTCATTATTGCGAGCTTGCCGTTAGGGCTTTATTGAACAATGCATTCTCAGCGTATCGGGGTTGAGATCAAATTTAAATATTTTCGATATTTCAATTTTTACGAAACAAAGGGGCGATTGATTATTTCATCAACTTCTACTCGCAAATTACGTCAATAAATCGTGCGATCTAACTTTATCAATGGGTTAATTAGCATTTTCGTAACAGAAAGGTGAATAACGATAGAGTCGTTTTATTCGTACCTCGCAAAATAGAGTAGTACGATCGGGGCTCGTTGACTTTTTGTGCCAGGCGCAGATCCTTGTATCCGTGCACGTGATCGGGTATTAACCAGGAGCCGTCTTTCTGAATTTTATCAGCATGTTTGAATGCTATCGGTCTGTCTGCGTAGTCTGCATAAAGGAGTTAACAAATGAATTCTCACGTGACAAAAGTGTGTATGATGCCTATATATGTTTCATTGCGTGCACTTTAAAAGCGATAAACGAGATCCTGAGGCGGGATCGTCCGCAGGACGTCGTCCAAATCAACTCATTAAAAACTGCAAGAGCATGCCACATAATGCTGCGTTACATTTCGTACAAATGGATACATTCGCGCTCCGTATTTTTCCATAAATTTTATTCAATCCGGTAAAAGCCGCTTTAATTAATAACGGCATCGCGGATATTGATCTGACATGAAATGTGTTAAACGTTTATTGTACGGTAACATCCTGGTATCCGACGTTTACGTACATAAATGTTTCGCAGCAATTGTGTGTCGAGCTTCTAGTTTACTTATTAAAAAAAGGAATTTGCTGTTAATAATGTTATTAAAATTTTTCTTCGAAATTCTAACAATTCTTTTGTTTAGAAAATTACTTCTCTCCAGAGATCTTGAGAATTCTTAAAGATTTAATACTTTTCAATATTAACTTTTCAATATCTTTGTTAGGTTTTCTCGCACCTTCGTAATCGAGATCTAAGAGAACGTCGGGCTCCATGTCACGTGCAATGTAGAACTCGATGTCGGCATCGGCCGGTAAATCGTGAAATCGATTCAAATTGCCCAAGCTCGGTTCATCGGATCGTCCGATTCGGGGCTTATGTATTATTCCGAAAGCACGCTCCGCTCTAGGAAAGCTCGCTATTTCCGAATTTCGGCCGATTCTTGGATACGCCACCAATCCAGCAGAGCGTCTATCGTTGATTTTCAGTTTTTGGCCCTCTGAAAAGTGAAGCGAGACTGACCGATTAGAACATCAATCGCTCGAAATTATTGTGTCGCTTCCTCTTCGAAAATTACAAAACATTGTTTACTCCTTCCTTCGCTAACAGTCACGAGTCTAATGCATCTAATCACTTTTTCCTTGCGCAAACAATATGATAACGTGTAAAAATATGAAAAAGAAGATACTAGAAGTTATTTTACCGAATAAATTAGTTTCACAATTGATACAATTGAAGCGGAATATTTTGTGCGCGTGCTATTATATATACACACAGAAAAATATTATTGTACAGTCAAGAAAAGTAATTACTCAGTTTATTTTATTCCGTTTAAGTAATAGCTTGCTTCAACAAAGAATATTTTCTTAATAATAGTTTTAAGATATACTTGTTACTAGTCTTAGAAAAGCTTGCCATCTTATACTCAAAGAAAGAATTTATTCTTCTTTGAAGAAAATTATAAAACTTATTGAAGAATTCCGTATTCTTTTAATAAAATCAGAAGAAACACAATTGTTTTGCTTCAAATAATTCTATGTATTCTTGTTTGAAATACTAGACTTAGGTACTAAGAACCAGAATATGTTTTGAGGAAATATAACACTTGCGACGACATTATGATAGATTTGCGGATATATAAACTTATCAAATACTTGGAACAAATAATATTTACTTGCAGGTAGTATATATTTTTCTGTGTGTACGTGCCGAGTAAAGCATTCAAAAATAATAATTTATATAAGGGATTAGACAGCATTACAAATGTGGACTAGACATTATCGGAAGTGTAAACGACAATATTGAAAAAAATAAATATTCACGTTCTTTATCAGAAGTTTAAATAAAAATTTATATATTAATTAATTTCAATCAGGATGTAATTGCTAAGCATCGTAATTTCAAAGAAATTAAATGTCACAATCAGCAACAACGTTCAAGCGTCACGAGAATTTAAAAGACATTTCAAAGGTGTGTGAAGAAAATGTGACAGAGTGGAACATCATTTTGATTGTGACGATGGTTTGAATGTTCGTGTGTACGTTTGATACTTATGTGTAAAATAAAAAAAAACTAGTCATACAGACTTATATTGCGAAAGTGCCACACACATACAAAAAGTATAAAAGTACGCGACACTCATGCGAGTTTCTTGCCTCTGGTGGATTCGTAGTGCTGGCCGACCGAGCATCTGGCAACTGCAAAATAAATGGAACGTCGTCGACGTTTTTCCATCAAAAGTCGGACATCATAATCCCTAACAATTTAATCTACACTCGCACTCGTGGCGCTTAACGATTTCCTGCGGGAATTCAGTATATACTTTTTTCCCGTGCTATGGTTTTTTGCACTTTAATTCCCCGCCCTACTTCATTTTTACTTCGCGCTGGGAACTGCCGCATCCAAGTTGCTGTTTGGCCTCAATGAGAATGAATTATCTAACGCATTATTCGCGAGAGAATAAAAACTATGACTTTTAATATTAAATCAGAAGTTCACTGCTGTCGGCTTATTTTGTTTTCCTTTTCATTTATAATTTCTATGATGTCGATCATCCTTAATGACAATTTCAGACCGAGTTAACTGTTTTTACAATTTTATATATTTGTCTATTTTGAATTAAGGCTGAAATTAAAATCCAAGTTTAATATCCAGACCAGGTGAATCGATTTTGCGGTTAATTTAAGCCGCTCTTAATTTATCAAGACACGCTTTAACTTTTCATTATAGGACTTACAAAAATAATCAGGTAACATGTAAGAAATTATATAGCAAAATGATTCACTATCTTTAGTGATAACAAATTAAGTTTGAAAATTTTGATATAAAAAGTGCAATACTTCTCCAGATGTTTCTCATCAAAATGTGCGACTTAATGGGATCAAACGTTAATGACTGAAGGATAAAAGGGAAAACGTACATATTTTTGAAGTCAGTTGTAAAACTCGCGATATCGACTTACGATTTAGAGATGTAGAAAACGCCAGAAGGATCACGAAAATAAAAAACCGGTTGTCCTGCATTTCTGTGACTCCCGGTGATCGAAATTCTGTGTAGCGACGACGTGAAGCTTAGAATCGCACCGACACTGAATGCCTCCTGTCACCCGACGTCCGATTTTATACCTTGCGCCTCCACTGGGTTGCGCCTCTCCACCCCACAGTTCAAACCCCTTGTCGCAGAGCGTCCGCGTGTCCTCGTGTCTCACCCCTACTCCTCGCGAAACTAACGTATTTTTCGCGGAAACATCTCGAATATTATATATGTATAATATATGCGTTTATGTGTGCATATATAATATATATCGCTTTTGAAAAAAAATCTGAGCTTTTGCGTTTTTATAATTTATCAACTCGAAAATGTGCGTACTTTTCAGCCAAGAACCATAAGTGTAGTTATAAAAGTTTCGAAAGGGCTAGTTGTTTTTTTTTAAATATTAGATCAGAAGTTCCCTGCTGCCGGCTTATCTTTTTTCCTTTTTATTTATAATTTCTATGATGTCGATCATCCTTAATGATAATTTCAGACCGAGTTAACTATCTTTACAATTTTATATATTTGTCTATTTTTCGAATTAAGGCTGAAATTAAAATCCTAGTATAATAATTTATTAGTCATGTTTTGCCAGTCATGTTTTGCCAGTGCTCAAGATAAGTTCACGTAATATTTTAGGATTATAATGACCATCCTCACAACACCACTAAATACACGTGATCCTATGCACGATTAATACAGTTACACTTGCTTGAAAAGGACCAAAACCCATGGTCGAAACGTAGCGATACGAAAGTATTAAAAATTGCCAGATATGGTCAACCAAATTATTTGTTTATAATAATTTATATTAATACATCAAAGATATATAAAGATACAGATACATTGTCACGATTTGACGAGGACATTTGTTATGTCCGTTTTCGGTCAGCACATTTAAGTGCTTTACCGGAGACCGGACTAGATTGTGTGAAAAATATTAAGGACGAAAATACTAGAGATAATAGATTTTATTCTTGCCCGGAAAGACGACCCGATTTGTAAATTCGCGGCGATAATCTGACTTCGAAAATGTTCACGTAAATTTGATAGGAGAACATTTATGATGATTATTCTTTCTTTAAGAGAGACGGACCACGAAGGAAATCGTATTAATATACGGAAGATTTGGTACAATGTTTTACCTTTTTATTCGCGTCCTTTCAAGGTACAAGATAAGCCAACGACACACGCTGCTATTTTTCATACTGGATTGCTTACGAGAGCTAATTGGGATGCAGAATTTTTGATTAGGTGACTTAGGGCCAGTTTCACAAACGTCAGTTAACTGCTAACCGAAGGTTAACTGATCCTCTGTCTCTTCTTAGAGAACAAGATAGAAAAAGATAGAGCGTTGACTGAACTCTGGTTAACAGTTAACCAACGTTTGTGAAACTGGCCCTTAAAGCTAAATCCTGAGTGGTTTTCGTAAAAAATTCAGTAGGGGAAAATAGTATCGTGTGCCGTTGGCTTTAGTCGTGAAATTCTAAGAGTTTGACCCGAAAATACTGTCGTCTGAATGTCGAAACCAAAACTCCGTGTTCTGAATATGGGTAAAAGAGTAACTGTGAGTACTTAACTGACAATGAGTGTGGAAATAGCACGTAAAAGAGCTTTTCGCACCTATTTATACCCCGAAAAATGATGAGAGCTTCCCCTGCTGGAGTTTCCCACCATTTGAGACTCATCTTAGTAAAAGGGAGAAGGTTTTTCCAGAAGTTTGTGATATCTGGGCCCGGAGCTAGGTGTGTCCTTTAGCCACGTTGTCCTGTTGGAATTTTATCTGTAGCTAAACAGAGTGTTCTATGCGAGCGTTCGAAAGAAAATTCGAGCAAATTGTAAGATTTTTATCCGTCCGTGACAATATAATATATTCAGATACTATCTGTATCTGTATCTTTCTCCGGAAAAATAATGAGTGCATCTTGTAATAGAGAATTAAAGGAATTAAAAAAATGCAACTGTATCACTGAATAAATCGAACGTTAGCTTGTATCAGATGTAATTTTGATGAAAAAAAATCAAGATACCAAGCTTTGAAAAGGGTTAGTGCGAAGATTGTATTTCGTTTAAAAATAATGATGGTAAAGAGAAGGGACATTTAAACGAAAAATACGATTCTCATATTATGGAGAAAGATTTATCAAGACACGAAAGGGAGATGGATAAAAACAGCTTGGCATACTATGTGATTGCAGCTGCATTCAATCTGCAAGTTTAGCATCGTGCTCTTGTAAAATTGCCATTTTCAATTTGTGTCACTTTTCGTGTGCAGAAGAGGTGTGTTACATTATATATAAAATGTAATCGCTATCGAAATTCGTTTTTTTTCACGATAGTTTTTTGCACGCTATTAAATCTTCTTCAAGTCGAAAATTGTTATCTCAATCTCAATCTAGGAAACCAAAACGAGAGTAATCAAACCTATTTTATTTGATAGCAGAATTTCAACAAAACGTACGTAATTATTTCATTCTATTAACATATAATGCATGTAATAACAAAATTAACATTATCATTAGACACATATTAATTACTGGCTTTTTCTTCTGGCCTCAGTTGAATGGATCTCCTGGTATTTCGTCCAATATCGTTCTATATAATTTGAACTTTCTGTTAAAATATTATAGTTTCTTCGTGCGAAACGTAGATTATCCCTTTCCTGAGTGGTTTTTAAACGCCTATATCTTAAGACGCACACAAATTGGAATATTGGCGACCATTTCCGAAAGTGAACGTTTGACAATACCACGACATACAAGTTATACGAAGAGATATAAAGAACGCATTTTATTACAAGAATACTTTCGTGTGGGAGAACGGGCTGTTTGCATTTTTTTTTTCGTTACAACCAGTAAAGTCTACCTTAGTTTTATCATATATAGTATAGTATTTGCGACGTTTTTAATACTCGAAAAACTTCGTAAGTGCCATGTCCATGTACATACGTAGCAACCGGTACTTTACACAAAGTAGTATGAAAACATACATTATTAATTTTCACGACGCGGTTTATTTTGATGTGACAGCACGCGACCCTTAGGGTCGGTGGGTCCTATTTATCAAAAAAGAAAAGTTGTATTGATCCTCGGACACTTTTGAATGTTCCAGTTAGAAACGCCGCGTGTGCCGAGTGCGTCAATTACCTAGAATTACAGTAATTCGGTCGGTGCCGACGTAGGTGTAAAAGGAGGCCGCATTACGATGATGCGGGATAATATATAGATTTATAAACGCGTGATGAGATTATCGCGCGACAGATTATGACGCATTATCGTGCGTGACATTTTCTCGACACGTTTTCCCCGATCTTCCATTGTGGATTACCGCCCTAAACGCGTGCGAACGCTCTCGCGATGTTTTTTTCGTGCTATTCCTGCACATCGTTTACGTCCGGTCACGTTACATCCGAGTCGATAGAGGCGCGGAACGTGATTCCTTAAAAAATGAATGGAAAAGGTGTCAACAGCCAATTCGCCTCTTCGGAGATTCGGGAATTCGTAACTTTAGATAAAACATAAATAATGTAATTTGCGAACGTGTTACTTCCTCAGAACTGACACGTGCGTGAGTATACATGGATTAAATTACCACTGACAGTAATATATATTAAAACTCGAGATAAATTCTGTAGAATCGAAAAGGGAAGGCTAATAAGAGTGGGACACGGTGCTTAAATGTGGAAAATAATGTTCCTTTTATTCAAGCGTTTCGACCCATATTCTTGTCTTCTTCAGTGATCCGAGACAAGAAATAAAATTAAAAAATTGCAATAAAAACTAATTTAAAGGAATAAAGGACTAAGAGCCGTGACAGGGCGTTAGTGTCTAAATATTTCGTATTTTTATTGCGAAAACTATTACCTCAGCCAGGGTTTGAACCTGGATTTTCTGAACTTGGACTGCCTGTAATAGGCAATTTACATTTGTGTTTATCACATTTTGAGTCATACAAATTTTAATTACAATAAAAGTGTGTTAAAAAAGCGTTTATAAAGTAGAGTACGAATTGGTCAAATTGTGAGATAAAAGTAGAATAGCTGATGAAAAGAATATTGTGGCGAGCGTGAAACGAAAATTATCGTGGAATTAGTGTAATCACGATAAAATTAGTTTCTCCCTCGAGATTGAACACTCGTGAGTCTCCATATGGTTCCACCTTCGTGCACAAAGATTCCGGCCTCGCAGTTTAATTTATCCGCGACGGACACGACGTACTGCTAGTGATTTCATTTGTATGCGCATAGCGGCTCATTTAAATATAAAGGAGCGTCGATGAGGATCGTACCTAACGTTTAGCGCCAGCTTACCATTTAATTAATTGTACACGTGTATCCACGTACACACGGACGTACGGATATGAATACGAGCGCAGATGTGGTGACATGCGACATGTGTTCAATGCATTCATCTCGAGCGAGGTGAGTGGTGCGGATTGAGCTTCTCAAAGATTCCTACTGGTGCACATGGGATTCCGCATTTCAGCAGTTAACTTTTTACATCGCTACGAAGGAAAAGGGGAAAAGTAAAGCGAAAAGATAGCGAAGAACAAAATTGGCCTACGGTGCCGATGATTCAGCCAACGTTTGCGAGAAACAAGTAAAGTTCTTTATTATAAGATGGGTTTCTAATATGAGATAGCAAGTTTTTCAACGCCCTAATTCAGTCACAAATCCTTTTCCGCAACGATTACACGATTCAACAATGAATTTTCTACCAAACAGATTTCGCTCCAAGGGCAACAAATATCGTGGAATCAATAGATGAGGCCTATTAATTGAACAGAAATCCCGCTGTCTCGTATTAGGAGCCTGTCTCGTAATAGGGGACTTTCCCCTATCTATTCGAGCTTGACAATAAAACGTTATTTTCACCTAATACCGTATTTTGTGACGCATCAACACAGGATGTTAATTATAATATCGTATTTTAAGTGGGTTGATGAAGAATAGCTTCTTGACTCGGCAGTAATGGATTGTTCGCCAGAGATATTAATTTCTGGCCTAGTATGTTAATTAATAAAGGTGGTTAGCAACTTCTATAAATAACAATAGGAAAACGTAAGTGTCTCGCAACATTAACTTGTAACCCAAAATAGATTTGCTTGGTAATCTATGAGTAAATCTACGAATATTTGAATATTCGTAAAGAACCATTTAACGCCAGTACATGATTAACCAATGTAGAAAATTGCTAGACGACGCTTGGCCGACAAATCCTAATTAAATGAATTCATTGCGAAAAGTGCGGAGGGGAGGGTAGGGAACGGAGATACTTAAAATCGCGTTTTGTTAGTTCTGTGCACAAGCCGACAACCCGAATCGGGCGCGCAGTTCTAGCAGAAAAATAAAGGCGAAGATGTCATCAGTACTGTTTATTGCAATAAATATTACCATGCCTTACTACTAGCATCTCCATTCCCTTTTCGTTTCTCTCTCCAATTCTCCTTATCTCCTTTATCTCCGCCTTCGTTTCTATTATTTAAAAAATCTCTACCGCCTCCTTCCTTCTCCCTTCCCTCACATCTACTCCTCTCATTATCACATTCCTTTTCTTTATTCTCTAGTCTTTTTTCTATTCTAATCATTTTATCTATAATCCTACTTTCGCCCTCTCTGTTCTAATTTTTCTATCCTCTCACTCATCCTTTCCATTTTCTTTGCCATTTCTTCCCTCTCCTCCCTCCATTCCCTCTATACTCCTCTAAACTCATTTCCTAACTCCTCTATCGTCCCTTTTATCATTCGCTCTTGTTCTATCACGAAGTTCTCCCTCATCTTGTAGGGAGGTTCAAACCCTGACTGAGGTAATATTTTTCGCAATGAATTTCTTTAATTAGAATTTGCCAGCCAAGCGTCGTCTAACAATTTTCTACATTGATTTGAATATTCCTTTTGAAAAGGTATAAAACACAGTGTAGGCAATGATGAAATAGAATATTACATTTATGAGAAACAAAACAATTTATAAACGTTCATTAATTAATAAGCCCCTTTAAGATGCACTAATAATTTGAATATGGCGTTAGGAGTATATGACGATATTGTGCGAATCGTTATTGTGTTCTTTTAAAGATGGAAAGAAACAAACACGTATATAGAATTGTTTTTCAAAATGATATAAATATCGATATGTTTAATGTCTGACGTTTCAATCTATAGTTTTCGGATGAAAAACAATGTTTTAATTTTTATTTCTGAAATTTATTCATATTCCTAGAACTTGTAAAATAATGCTCAATTTCAACGAGGCAAACACATTTTCATAGAAAGAAAATGGCGTTTAACATCATATATTATACATATTTAAATCATTATGTATATTTTTTACAAAACATAAATTAACATTTCAGTCTTTCGGTAAAAGTACTTCAACTCTCGCGATCATAGATCCAACGCTTCCTCCGTCAATCGTCGTCTATCTTGTTTAGAATATGCGTGACGCCGTACCGATACATGGCGGTATTAATTTTCTTCAATCTCAAAATCTCTTTCTGCAGATCCTCCAACTTGCTCGACATCTCGTCCGATCCCAGAGAATTGCCGCTACTCTCTGTGTAGGCTTCGAAGTTGAGGATCTCCGCCGGGTTTCGTCCTCTGGCGACGACCTCGACGACGCTCTCGCGGCCGCCGTCGTCCGACGTCCTCTGCAGATTGTGCACCTGCAGGCGCGGCTTGAGGACGGGGGCGCGAAAGTTGTCGAAGCCCCTGGCGAAGAAGGCGGCGGTGACTGGCCCCTTATGCTCGAGCGTCTTGAGCACCTGCCGACTGGCGACGTCCCAGACGTGGACCGCGCCGTCGGTGGACCCGGACAGCAGAGTGCGGCAGTCGACGGATACTGACAGGGCGGTCACGTTTGATTTGTGCGCTCGGAACGCAGCGCTCTCTTCGTCCACCTTGCCCGAGCCCACGGTCACGTGGTGCTCGACGCCGCGCGGCGGCTCGTGCAGGTCGCACTGGAATATCTCGCCGGTCGTGCAGCCCACGAAGAGCTCGCTCTCGCGGACGTTGACGGCGACCGCGGTGAGTGGCGCGTCAAATACCAACGAGACCAGAAGAGCCCCGCTGCCGAGCTCGTAGATGCTCGCGGTGCGGTCCAGCGAGACCGTGTACAGTCTCGCTCGGGCGTCGCCGTGGCCGAAACACAGATCCTTGACCGGCAAACTGTGGTTGGAGAAGGCGTGAACGGGGGAACAGCGTGCGTCGTTGATCGCGCCGTAGAGCGACCACACGAACACCAGGCCGTCCTCGCCGGCGCTGGCGAACAACGAGCCGTCCCTCGTGGTGGCCAGACAGCCGACGGTCTGATAGTGCCTGGTCAGATTGGCCAGTAGCCTGCCGTTGCACGTCTGCCAGACGAACAGTTTCTCGCCCACGGAGGCGATTATGTAGGAGCCGTTGGGCGTGCAGGCCAGGGCGCTGACCTTGCCCGGCGTGGTCAGTCGGATGTTGGGCAGCGGCGACGGGTTGTTCAGCGCCCAAACATGTACGCGGGGCCGCGTCGCGTCCGCGCCCAGCACGTAGCTGTCGCTCAGGAGCTGCAGGCTGCGATGCCCGAGCGCCGTCGCGTTCTTGTACATGGACAGCAGAGCACCGTTCCGGGGATCCCACACGGCGGCGCTCCAGCTCTCCCCGCTGCTGTCGCTCGTCAGGATCACCTCCCTCGCGTCGGTCAACCGCTGCATCCTGGAGTCTTGCACTTCCTGTAACACCGCGCCACTGTAATGTGTTAATTATTGACTCCGGCCGACCGACTTTATCATTTCTTCTTCCTCTACGAACGTGTTAATGACTGCTGGGAAACATCGCTCCTACGACCGGCTTCCAATCGGCTCTTCTAACCTGCGTCTACAAACACGTGGTACTCTGCGTAGGTTAGGTGTCGTCCAACCATGGAGAATAACATAGACCAGATATCCAGATGGCACTGCTGTCTGAATAACAAGCGACCACCGGTACGTCGTGTCTGTCGGTCACAATGTTGGGAGCACGATTTTAGACTTTTTACAAAAATTTTCAGATTTCTTATACAAATCGGAACACTTTTCAGAAATAAGTACCGAGATAGTTTGTATCTTTTCTAGAATTTTTCATGTGTATGAATTCTGAACTTTCTCATTCTATAATTTCAAACATTTACGTCTCAGAATATTTACATATATGTATGAAAACTTGTAAGAAAAGGAGCGGACTGTTTCAGTATATCTCTGAAAAGTGTACCGATTCCCCTTCCGGAAATAATTCTACAAAAAAAAGATACTGTCAGAATCCAAGAAATTCTACGTACATTTAAAAAGTGTTATAAAAAAATCAACATGAAAATGCTAGAATTGGAACACTTTTGTTAATTTTTGTGATATTCTACGAGTAGGCAGATGTTTTAATTCTTTAAGACTTTATTTCTCAAATGTTTAAAACCAGTAAAGATACGTTAAACAATATTTATTTTGAAAAACAATTCAACATGCGTGTTTTGTCTCTCCATCTTTTTTAAAAACACAATATCGGTTCTCACAATGTCGTTATATGTTCCTAACGCCTTATCATAATTACTAGTTTTACAACTTGTACATTTTCATGAACCTGCTAAAATTGGAATACTTTTGTTAAGTTTTGTAACATTCTGCAAGTAAGCAGATGTTTTAATTTTTTAAGACTTTATTTCTTAAATGTTTAAAACCAGTAAAGATACGTTAAACAATATTTATTTTGAAAAACAATTCAACATGCGTGTTTCGTTTCTCTCCATCTTTTTTAAAAAAGCAATATCGGTTCTCACAATGCCTGCGTTCGTTTTCTCCCACCGGGAGCATAAACTATACTGAAAGTCTATAATTTACGTAACGTAAACTATAGAGTTTCAGTACAGTTTATGCTCCCGGTGGGAGAAAACGAACGCAAACCGCATCGTCATATGTTCCTAACGCCTTATCATAATTACTAGTTTTACAAAATTGTACTTTTTCATGAACCTGCTAAAATTGGAATACTTTTTGTTAAGTTTTGTAACATTCTGCAAGTAAGCAGATGTTTTATTTTAATTCTTTGACATTTTCTTGTCTCTCAAATGTGTAAAACTAGTAAAGCTTTGTACTAACTTTTACAAAATTGTACATTTTCATGAAACACTACTTGCAATAATTTCTTGATTTATGAACATAGTAATTTGTGATACCAGAGAGAAATCTTGAGAGCGGCCATGCCGGCGTTTTGCTTGTTACCGTTTTCGCTCGACTGATTCCAGCGCTTTACGCCCATTTTCATTTTTGGAACTATTCCGCTACACCCATTTTCAAATACTGCCGATAAAGTTCTCCACTTGGTGCGTGTCCGTGCTATTTTTCAAGCGGGTAATGCAGTGCCCAATTTTGGTTGTATTCCGTGCTGCATGCATGAAATATCGGTAACAGGAGAGTGCCATTGATTTTTCGTAACGGAAGCGAGCGAGATAAGACCAAACGAGATGGCAATAAGAGCGAGCAAGACAGTAATAGGAGCGAGCGAGACGAGAAAGCATGCGAGCCGCAAGGAAGACTCAATCAGATTCTCGAGCCTTCTTCGCTTGCTGTTGTTCTCATCTCACTCACTCTTATTGTTGTCCCGTTCGCTCTTATAACGACTGTGTTTTAAGATTCTCGATGCGATACCGTGATTTTTAACATGGTCTTCAATAATTTTAGATCATTGCTTCCTCATAGAGGAAGCTTTGTTTTCGTGAAAAAAATTTTTTTCCAGTTTTCTTTGAAAACATGTTTAGAATGTTCTAAAACGTTCAAAAATCACATTCAGAAAAAATGTCTATGTATGTATGTATGTGTGTATGTATGTATGCCTGTATGTATCCTTATAAGGTAACTCTAAATAACTTTTTAAATATGTAAGATGGAAAAAATGTTAAACATGAAAGTTGTACGGTTTTAAGTAATGCATTACATAATAATATAAATATGACCTTGAACAGCTTCCTCAAGATCACGTAAAGATCACCTTGAAATTTTTAAATGGAAACCCGTTTTTTAAATGCATATTCTTATAGCTTACCTTAAGAGCTTACCAAAACACTATAATAAAGTATATTTTCGTTAGGTACTTTCGGAGTTATGTGCTTTTGAATTGTTTTTGAGAAATGTCTGCGGTTGCTGTAACTATCGCAAATTATTTTTAATAATGATTTCCAAAAATTTCAAATGTCTATACTCAAGAACTAATTAATCATATTTTAGTGAATCATATATGAAATTTTGATAGAAAAAACTGAAGAACAATATAA
>NW_011967136.1:665226-674439 GCF_000949405.1 Vollenhovia emeryi
TACTGTCTGGCTCGCTCTTATTGCCATCTCGTTTGCTCTTATACCTTCTCGCTCGCTCCCGTTACGAAAAATCAATAACACTCTCCTGTTACCGACATTTCATGCATGCATCACGGAATACAACCAAAATTGGGCACTGCATTACTCGCTTGAAAAATGGGCGTAGCACGGACACGCACCAAGTAGAGACTTTATCGGCAGTACTTGAAAATGGGTGTAGCGGAATAGTTCCAAAAATGGAAATGGGCGTAAAGCGCTGGAATCAGTCGAGCGAAAACGGTAACAGGCAAAACGTCGGGATGGCCACTCTCATATATGTTTCTCTCTGGTGATACTATATTTCGTAGATATTTTTACAAGTGGCCGTGTCGATCCTGTCGCTGGATCGGGAGCCAACACCAAACCAGACCAATAACAACATATTTTTACAACAAAAATTTATGTTTCAACGAAGATATTAAGTTTTCTACAAATTTCTGTTTCAAGTCAATTTTTTTGTAGTTATTTTTCCGCTAGGGTCGTCTAAAAATTCTGAGAAAAATTTTCACCAGGAATCGACTCTTCTGCTGGAAGAGCAGTGAAAAGTATCCGAAGAGTACGAAAAGAAATTGCTTTATATTTTCGGTTACTTAATATTCTCTCCCTTTCTAAGCAACTATCTGCCTCGGAGCTGATAACTAAGTACACCCTAATCCTTCATTAGCCCTCTAATCGCTTCCTAAACAGTGCACGCACGCACGACAGTGTCACGTGACGTTTCTAGGTGTATTACCCTTTCTATGTGTGCGCAAGTTTTTTTACGCGCGCTCGGTCAATCTCGCAACCTCTTGCGAAAACGTCGAGGGGCTAGGAGATCGTTTAAAGAGCGATCTCTCGATCAGTATTCGCCGAGTCCCGGCTCGTCGCTTCCGCCACGCAGCTCGCAACCCTCGCAACGCTCGGCCGTGAGGTTATGTCATGATCGTGTCGATTTTCTGATCGTTTTCACGCAGCCAAGAGACTATCGAGGGTCCCTTCCAAGCGCGTCCTCACCCGCTCATGGGATTTATTGACAATGAGTTGCAAGAGGTATCACAGCTCTGCCACAATGTCGTCGACGGAAGCCGCCTCGTCTCTTGCGTGCGGAGCATGGTCCGCGTCGAAATAACGTAAGGGAACATCACGCCCGGGACTTGGTCGCGACGACAGAATCACCGCCCCATCGCTGCCACTTGCGTTAATCTTGCAGAAAGACGCCGTTCAAGCAACTCGTCGTGTGCATCCAGTTCCGAGAGGACTACCCCGCGTCGCCGCTGTTTATCGAGTTGAAGAGCAAAACTCTGTCCGCCAGGCTGCTCGATGGACTAGCAGAGGTCTGCGAAAAAGAGTGCAAGCGTTTCCTCAACGAGGCGCAGGTCTGTACTGTGGTGTATCGGTTGCGTTGAAGATTTTTATTCTCTACTAAAAGTTGCTGTACTTGCAGATCTTGCCGGTGTTGAAGTTCATCAGGAATTTTGTCGAGGATAATCCTCTCATTTGCTGCTACGAGGAAATATCAACGCTGAAGAGACTTTTAGAGGATAGGGATGAGTTGAAGCTGAAGCAGAAGAATTCTTCCATTAATCTAACGCTACACCAAAGTTCGTATCACTTTAAGACTAAGCTTGAGGTGCCGGATAATTATCCCATCAGTTGTGTGACGTATGTCGAGTCTTTTTTCTTGAAAAATTAATACAGCTGCATGACAAGTGGAAACCCATTGCGACTAATTTGCGCCGCGTGTTTGCAGGTTCAGCGATGTCGACACAAACTTTCCACCGCTGTTCAATCGCTATCTAGTTGGACAAGGAAGGGAATTGGCAAGACAATGCGTCGAGCCACCGTCGAGAAAACAGCAAAAGCCGTTCGCGCCATCGCCATCATTAAACACAGTTGTTTCTTTTCTCATAAAGTAATTTTTACACTTACATTGAGCAGTTTTTGCTGTTGCTATTCTTTTTAATTTTATTCTGTTTTGTGCAGGAGTGTGAAAGCCTTTCCGCAGGAACCCTGTCAACACTGCAAAGTAACGTGCTTGCCAACAAACCCGGAAGAGGTAGTGACCGACGAAAACGCGGATTTCCATGCCGAGAGACTTTACTGTGGCCATCTCTTCCATTTGAAATGTCTCGTGACATACATGAAGACTCCGCCATTCCATGGTATGAACACCATTTTTATTTAGACATTAAATCATGTTATGGAACAGTTAGAAGGAAATTATTTTTGTCGAAGGGGGTAAGAAATGTCCGAGTTGCGGTCAACGTGTCTATCATGACAAATGGGGATTATCTGACAAGCTGGCGGAAGACCGTTGGGCTCATCAAGAGGCACGAATGAGAGAATTGGCGGAAGTTGAAGAGTTTTTCAACTAGGATACCCGTGTCGTGCAAACTCGTGGAATGAGCTTCATGATAAAACTTAATGAAAGTACAATATAATAAATAGAAAGTTATGTAAAATCATGACAACTGACATGGCAACTGATTTTGAGTAAAAGTGAAACGCACACTAAGATTGAAAAAATGGTCTTCGGAACGTCACTTTTTCACAATAACATGTAAAAGATTTCTATGTCGAATGTTCTTTTAAATACAGGGATTTTAAGAACTGAAGGTGAACAATCTGTTTTGGCGAATGTCATCAGGTTGGAGTTGTCTGATCTTGAATAATTAGTGTCACAAAGGAACAAATTCGACTGAAATAATGTTGGAAACTTTTAACGTCACTGCTACTTTTATCACCACTGACACTTTTTCATAAACTTGTGTGATATTTATCATATTCGCAAGAAAAGAGACAAGTAATATTTTTAAAAATTCTGAAGAAAAAATATTTTTAAAAATATGTTTATCCGAGATAAAAGTACTTGTCTGTTTCTAAATGTAAAAAATTAATATTTTTGAATCAAGAAATCAAAGAACAGAGTATGATTATACGATGAATGGGCATTAACTAAGGGCTTAATCCATAAGAATGTCTCTTTAGTGGATATATCAAGATTATTTTTATATTTGTAATTGTTTTATGTGAAAATATTTATACATATGCAGGTGTTATGAATTATTTTCCCTTTAATGTACCAAAATTGTTCAGGATTATCTATCTATTTATCAGTTTTATGATATTTTATCAAATTATGTAATAGAGATGAAATTTTCTTTAGGGAGAATACATATTCTTTTTTATTAGGAAATTCCGTTTTTGAACGATACGATTAGACACGCAATAATTTTAACAATAAAAACGTTAAAAAACCCGGATATCAGGAAATAATCTATATATAATTGTTTTAAAAGTAATAAAAATATTTTCTTTTAATCACGATTGGGACGAAAGAAAATTTTTACATCGATAAAGACCGGATAAAGTAGTTTAAGAACTCTACCTCCCTAGATTATCGGTATATAAGAAAAAAATATCTGTAATAGACTTATTTATAATTTTCAACGATTAGACACGCTTAAACATTGCGAAGAATTCTCTGTTGGACCAAATGTAAGAATTAGGAACGACTAAACTTCAAAATAAATTGAAGAGAGAGATAATAATTTATCTTGTACATTAAGCATTGTAAACATAGTACACATTTCATCTCGTAACAATCTCACATTGATGTGAGTCGACTCGTTCGGTGATGCGCGTAATTGTAATATGCAAAAAAAATTATCTCTGAATACGATGGTCGGTACGGGGTGCAGTCTCGCGTGTATGCACGAATAGTTGTGACCGTGTTCGTGACGTATTGATCCTCGGTACCGTCTATAGTGATATTTTCTCCGTCTCCCTTTCTCTCCGGCCTCTCGTACGGGTACGTTTTTGTTTATTCTGCCCTGCGTTTACTTTGCCACCCCTTCCCTAACGGCTGGTGTTCCTTACGCGTTCATTATGGGACAATACCGCTGAATACGCACATGATATATCAGGGAAGCGCGAGAAAAAGAAGAGAAGGCGTTACGACACAGCTGACAAGCTACTGTCATAAAAATTATTCCAGACTGCTTATCATCGATTTTAATTACTTTAGAATATTCGATAGACCAGCTGAAAATAAAGGGCACATATTTGTTTGTATATGTGCCCTTAATGCAAAGTAATTTAAGGGTTAAAAAGGCTCTTCGTTAATTACCTCGATGTGTTTCAACCGAATATTGATAAAATTTTTGTGAAAAATAATTCAAATAAAAAATGTGTGTTATATTGGAAATACTTTGTGTCAGTATGTTGTTTTAGAAATATTATACTTCTTTTAAAATTAAAAAGTCCAGCATATTTTTTTCCATTGAGAGAACAGCTCTTAAATATTACTGAAAGTTGCAGGGAAGCAAACAATTTGAATTTATTTTCTCTCATTCGTTAAATTGCGCGCATCATATAATTTTTATATCCAAATTTTATCGTATTTATCGGTTCGTTGAATTAAATCCTTCACCCTTTGAAGAAGATATCTTAAACTCGTAGATAAATTATATACTTCTCTTGAAATTGCTTTTTCCGTTCAATTATCAATGCACTACTTGTTATTGTTATTATTCTGTCTTCTTTATCCCACAATTTTTCCCCACTGTTAATGGCAATATTGGTAGTAAAAGTGTATTGTATGAAGTTATTTCATAAAAAGGGCTCCGGGCGAAGAGAAATAAATTTATAATTTTAATCGAGTATTTTTTTTTATATTCACGGTAGTAAACGGGAGTCACGGTTCCCAAGGGTGATCGACTAAATTTTTCTCCTGCCGTACGCTCGCATTTAATTCTGGGAGACAGCCGGGCAGACTAATTCTCAGTTATCGATTCCACGCATACGTGGAAACGTACGCTCGTGTTGTACTCATGTAGGGCGGGCTCTCGCAGTGTTCCTTACACCTGACCGAAACGCGATTACGACGACGATATGGCAAATCTAGCTCTTCGTGTCCCCACAACTGCACACTCGCCGTTTTTGTCTCTCGCGCTGTACGAGTTCGCTTCTGAGAATGGCGACGTAAAGAGAACGTCGTTCGCGCTGGGAAGATTCCCGGGTCGATTTCTGGGTCGATTTCTGGGTCGATGGGCAACGTCACACGCGGAGAGCGCGGCTGCAAATTTCACGTGTCACGCGTACAATTTCATTATCGCGGCGACGTTTATTAATCTACGCTTGTGCTCGCATTTGGGTCGCTTCCGACCGTATACGTCTGCGACTGTTCGCCGGCTACGGGTTTGCGAGCGATTGCGAGGGGTTTCCTCGGTGTATGCACCTGGAGTCGTTCACACCGATTTATCTCGCGCCAAGAATAGCCTGCCGTCTCTTTTCCGTGCGGCCGGCAATATATTAATACAACGCATGTTAATGTCAATGTTACAAAGATTTATAATACGTTAATGCCATTCCACCGTCGTCGTCGTAAATACGTAACAAAGAAAGAACCGTGGAACGTCCGAAAACAAATGTAAGATCCCGGTTTATCGCAACCAGCTCTCGTTATGATTGAATCGCGCGATTGCAAATGTAAATTTGATAAATTCAAACGACGCGGTAACTTTGCCGATATAAGTTAACGATCAAACAGCGCTTGCCTCTTTACGTAATCAATCAAGGATCAACCCCCGCGAGGCTGACTCGCGCGGCGCACAAATTTCGTGGCCTATCCTTGCGGGACGAGGATAATGCGCCCGGTTGCCGGTGCGTGTTATATACACACGATACACCTATAATTGCACGTGGGGCAGCTTCGTCGTAACGCTTCGTGGATCGATAGCCGGGAAATGGCCGGAAGCCAAGTCCGACGACGACGTCGTTTCGAGTTTTGCCGTTGTCACAGTGCGCGAGGGCCAACCCCTTCTCGCCGCGAGTGTCCCACTTCTGTTACAGTAACCCCCGACGCACAATTCTCCACCGCACTCTCTCAAAACTGCCTCCCCCCCCTCCCCTTTGGAGAAATCCTTCCCGTTGTCTCATTCTTTTTCAGGCCGTCGAGATGCAGCTCGAATCGACGACGATGCCGAAGTGAAAGACTTCGAGGTGTGCAACGCACACGTTCGCCAGGACGGAAATTAAATTGTCCTGACGGTGCACCCTCGGAAAGGACTTCCGTTACCGAGACAAAAAATATTCTTGACGCATTTAGTATATAAAGATAAGACGATACCGCAATAAAATGAATAATTCTTATTCTCCTCTATCGAATTAAAAAAGATTGACTTACTATATTGAGACAAGAGTAGCTTATATAAATGTGCGTTTATATATTCTTGCGTTTAGAATAAATTTTCCCTCCATCTTACAACGCACGAAGTTGGCCCCGCGATATTCGACACAAATGACAATACATATACTATCGTTTTATTCTAGATTTTAGAAATTTTTATTTAAGACTGAAATATTCCTTTTTCTATAATATTCAACAATATACAGAATCTTTGCTTTCATCACTGCTTTGCAAACATTTGGAATTTGTTAAATTAATTTTATAATTTTTTCCGCTGATATTTTATGGTGGGAAACTTCTTTTCTTGCAATTTCCTTCATATGTCCTTTTCGTTTATAGGAAGCGTAATTTTAATAAATAAAATGATATTCATTTAAAGATAATTAAAAATAGTTCGACGAACGTTGTTTCGATAATATAAATTTAGTGTACACATAATTACAACCGATATACTCTACAACAATCCTTCAAATAAAGTATTATCTGTGCCAACAACAGTACAGGACATCGCAGTAAAGTAACAAAATATCTGTCGTTGGAATAATTACGAGCGGTAGTGTACATACATGTGAGCATAAACGTCGGGTTTAAAAGCGAGACAGATGGGGGGGTTGGTTGCTACACTCGAAAAAATATTTCTTGAATCCTCGATTGAAAAGTCAACAGCTGTAAAAGGAAAGGGGACACTGTGGCACGTGTCACTCCAAGAGTATTCACTTTCTTATTTTCGGGAGATCGCGTGACACAAGGTTTCACTCACTTCTTTCGGCGGTGTGATTGTACCTGGAGGAGGTGTCATTTCAAAATAACGGCAGCGGGTACCGTAAATGATGCGTGAAAGCAGCTGTCCGTCGAGTCCTCCGTTTCTGATAGCAATTTCCTTTTGTTCGTGTTTGCGGCGATTTAAGACGAGCAAGATCGTGCAAAATTATTTGCAGAAAAATACCGGAGACGAGAAGTGAAAACAAATAGACCTTAGCAAAAATCGACACCTCGGAATGCGAAAGTAACATATCTAGGAGAATTTGTCGACGAAACGTTCTCGTTCAATAAATGAATTAATTTGTCCGCCACAATTTCTGCCATGAAAAAAAATACGTAAAACGGGATTAAATGAAAAAATGAGATTGGAAAGAATTCCATGATGTACAATTGCATTCGCTGCGATGCAACTGGCCGCGACTGCTCGTTCAATCGTAGTCCATCTCACAGCTGTTTCCACATCGCCCTCCTCCACCCCTCCTCCCCACAAAATTTCAATTTTCCGATTCAAAACGTCGTCCTCGCTTTTACGAAACAAATGAAAATACCGATTTATGTGGCCATACATGCACAATCGTGGAGTATGGATGGTACCACAAGAAAGAGGGGTACGAGAGGAGGAGGGAGACGGTAGGAGGGCACATAAAAGGGGGAGAAAGAAGGCCCACGTAGGTCGCGGGGTCCCGCAACAACAAGTTGCAGCCACCTGGCGAGGGTGATGCCGGCCACCCAGTGGCCCCTCCAGGTGCTTCCCCAGCAGAACCCCCTGCTTCGCGCTGCGTGTGTGCCTGCTGGCCGACGCTGATGCCGCCGTAACGTGAAGCGGGGAGACGAGACGAGACGACACGAAGACAGCATGCACGAGGAGTCGCGCGGTATCTCAAAGAACGTGGCGTGCGCTATCGCGTTCGTTCGGGGATACGCGCGAATCGACCACGTCCCGAAATCGATACGCACATCTGTCGCAACGGAGAGGTCCATTGACTCCTGACGGGGGAACGGGAGTCCCATGCGAATTTTCCAAGTCCGAAATTAATAGGGAAATGCACTCGGTTGCCGCTGCGATCGTTAGTAATCACATGTGTCGTGGTTTGCTTTTCAGTGCTTTCCAACGTTTTCGCTTCAGCAAATTCGACACTTGACATTTTTTAAATATTTTATCAATCTATTGCTAAGTCTTTTGTACACATGGAGAGAATTTTCTCTTAGAATTTACCCTGAAATTCATGGTAATCGTGGGATATGGCATTTCGTAGAATTTTACAAGAGCTTTCCTGATTAATATCTACCACAATAAAATATATAATTAGTTTGATTAGTTTTATTAACATACATGGTATTATAATTGTCAAAAAGTTCCCATAAAATTCCTCGAAATGCACATTGTCCCACGACTACTATGATTTTCAGGATAAACTCTGAAAGACAAATCTCTCCGTGTAAGATGCGAAATTAATAAATACACGCGCTTCGGCATCTTAAATAGAAATGAAATAAAGGCATATTTCTTTCGAATCCACGAGGATCAGAATTTTTAACAATTATTGTCTAACTTTGGATGTTATTAAATGAGTCCCTTAGCTTGATTACGATTACTACTTGCGATTTTTAGTTACGCGGGGTAAAATTCGTAAAAGGTTAAAGTTACGAACAATCCAAATAATTCGATTACTAATTGTGGGCCCCAAAATGGGTTACTGTCTTTTTTTCCCGAGAGTACAAGGTGTAAATTTACTGATGTATGTAAATATATCGTCCCAATGTTACCCACTATAATAATTGTAATTATAATACATGCAATTCTTTTACAGCATAAGCAAACATTGTATAAAACTGTGACTTGTATTATTTTCTTATCTCCCGTTTTATTTCATCTCTATTTCACTTTCACTCTATCATCTCGGGCATCGATATCCTGGATATTCAAATCGAATTAGCAGCAAGGATAAAGTATAAAGAGAAGCGTTCCACATTTGTCGTCGCAGCACGGCTGTTCGTACTGCACCGTTGAAATGCAGCCGTATTGCATTCGCCACTCTGTTGCCTCGCGCAGGGTTGCTATAGTTTCAGAAAATTCCATCGCCCTGCCTATATGCATATTCACGCGATGCGATAAAAATGAAAAAAAAATGAAAAACTTTCCTGCAAACTCCGTACTCGATATTGCGAGCGGCATATATTACTTCTTATTACCCGCATATATGTATGCGCGCATTATACAATACAATTTTTAGGAAAACAAG
>NW_011967136.1:677919-683702 GCF_000949405.1 Vollenhovia emeryi
AAAACCACTCGCTGCCTCTACCTCAGCCGGCAGCCGCTCGCTCGCAGCTCCGCCGACTAACGGCGTCGTCGTCGTTCCGCTCGACGCACGCCGACGCCGACGCCGCCTGCGCGCGAGGCCGCGCCGCGCCGCGCCGACACGGGCGGGCGGGCAGACACACACTTACGGCAGTCGAGGGCAGTCGAGAGGCTGCCCGTCGTGCGTGGTGCTGCTTAGTAGCTGGCCGTGTGCTAGAGAGCTTCGCCACTGCTCGTGCTGCTGGCCCGCTGGTAGCCGGCGCGAAGGCGCGTTACCCCCCTAGTCAGTGAAGCGAGAGAGCCGCGGCAGTGCGCGAGCGAGAGTTCACGGTGACGGATCGCGGTCCGCTCCTCTGCGACAGCAGAAAACGCTTAAGAGAAACCGAGGAGAAAGACGGTAGAAGGAGAGAGGGCGAGAGAAAGGGCGGCTCGGGCCGGACTTTCGCAAAGAGAGACTCTCCAGCTGAAAACGGGGTGGGGGGGCCGGAGGGTCCGTGCCGGGGCCGCGGACTCGCAACTACTCCGGCGGCGAGTCGTACGAATTGAACTTAGGAGAATGCGAGAAAGGGGGTAAAGCGCTCCCTGAGGCGCACCGGGTAGATCGCTGCTCCGAACGAACGTCGAACCACTGATTCGCCCACTCCGGCTGTTTACTCCGGTACCACCGCCGTGCACGAGCGGAGCACAGTTGCTCCATGCGCCGGTGCACCACCAGCTGCAGCTGCCACCGCCGCTACTACCGTCTTTACGGTGCTACCACTACCGCCGGTGCTGCTACCGCCGCTATTGCCGCCGCCACCGCCGCCACCGCCACCGCCGCCGCCACCGCCGCCGCCGCCGCCGCCGCCGCCGCCGCCGCCGCCGCTGGCAAGACCTCGCAGAGGTGTCCACCTCGTGGCAGCCGACACTTCCTACCGGACGGTGGTAGTGTCCAGGCGCGCTGGACGACGCACGAGCTGTAGCAGTCAGTCCCGACCGAGAGGGTGGAGGAGAGGAACGTGTCGATGGCGCTTGGTGGTAGTTGCTCGTCGCGCGGGCAAGGGTGGTCGTCGAGTTTCGAGTAGAGAACGGCAAAGAGGGACAAAGACGAAATCGAGGGGGAGAGAGAGGGTGGCTGAAGGGGACAGGGACAGTCGAACCCTTCTTTCCTTCCGCGCTCGACGTCGTGTCATCGCTAATACGTGGCGCGTATACGTTTGGAGGGTTTCTTCCCTCCGGCGCGTCGGCGGTTGTAATACGCGGATTCCTCCGAGGCCTTCACCCTCGTCGGTGCGTCACGCGTCACGGTACTACGGCACCCCGGAGCGTGTGTCACGTGAAAGGAGCAGCGCGGCGCGCCAGGGTCGTCGTCCTGACGGCAAATCGCGAGAACGGAGCGCGTCCTCGCAAAACGGACTGTCTCGTCGCACCGCGCTAACTTTGGCGAAACGCGCGCCCGCCGCAGGGATAGTACAACCGTTGGGACATGATCGTCGCGGGAGTACAGTGATCGGTAGCGAGAACTCGGCCAGGACCAGAGGGAGAGAGAGAGAGAGAGAGGGAGGGGGGAGGGAGAGAGAAGAGAGAGAGAGAGAGAAAGAGCGACGGCTCTGGAAGTCAGTGGTTGGTCGATCGGTCGATCGGTTCGATTCGGTTCGGTTTGATTCGGTCGGTTCGGTTGGTTGGTGCTACGTGTGCCGGTGGCTAGTGGTGGCTCGGCTCGCGGACGGCGGCTGCCAGGTAGCGGTAATGCCTCGTAGCAGCGATCGTGTCGCCAGGTCGCACGGTGTCGCAGGCAGGGTGAGGGACTGGGCCGCCGAAGGTAGTACTGGCGCGGGTGTAGTTGCGTGCACCGCGGGCAGGATACGTTGACGAGCGCAGCCGACCCCGGTGGCACGTTGCTGGCCACCGTCGTCGTCGCTGCACCCGCAGGCCATGTATCGAGGCGAGCCGGCGATCGACCGTGCCGGCGGCGGCGGCGGCAACCGCAGTGCCGGCGACCCGCGCCGGGCGAGATCGCCGCGTCGACGTCGCGCATCGGCGGCCGCCGACCTGCCCGAGGACGCCGATGGCGAGGAAGAGCCCTACGGGGAAGAAGAGGAGGAAGAGGAAGAGGCCTACGTCGTCCTCGATGTGCAACCCCGACGACCGTACGGCGACTCCGCGGCGAGGGTGTGCTGCAACGACGACTCCTGCCGCTGTCGCGCCGCCCAGAAGAGGCCGGGTAGAAGACGGCGCGGCTCGGGGAATGCGCTCAGGATACTTTACGTCGCTGCCGCCGTTGCCTTTCTCGCGCTTGCCGTCTCACCAGGTAAGAGAACGACACTGAGGTACTCATAGTCGATTCTTACTTCGAAATCATCTTAAGTGTTGTCCTAAGAGCCGCTAATGCGGCTCTGTGATTTGTTAAAAACACATTAAAAATATACTTAAGACGATCTTAAATATAAGAACGGACTATGAATACCGGCTTAAACGCTGTCTGATGACGCCTCGAGCTTTCTTACGTTTATTCGATGAGCACGTTGAGTGAGAATGGAAACGTCTCTTAGGCTGCTTTCATTTGGCAGAGAAAAGTTCCGTAGCACCTGCGTGAAAGATGGATGGAACAGTTTTGCACTCTTGTCGGATGCATTTCTTTCGTGAGAGAGAGAGATTGCTAGTGTCACGAAAACTGAGAAACACAAGTCGAACGAGCAGAGGCGCATAAAAATAATTGCAGTTTCATTACAATTTCACGCTCTCGTTCGGGTCTTTACTCAATATTTTATCAATTTTATTTTCGTATCTTTTACGATAAGACGCGAGGAATAATTCGAATGATATTCGCGTTCGACTTTCGATCGTTTAAGAAACTCGAAACGCACGAATTTTTCCCCAAAAGTTTTTCTTTCTCCATTTTACGCCGCCACTGCCAAAATAGATGCCTCTTTTTACTACTCCGTAAGAAAACGATTTTTTTCCGGTACCAGAAATACTTTTCACTGACTCGAGATGATGAATGCTGGTCCACTTCGAGATGAATGTCCGCCTTTCTTCATTTCGCTCGTTTTCTCGCCCGCCGAATTTCCGACTTTCTTGCAGCGGCACCCAGCTGCGCGCCGCGAGAGGAAGTTTCGTGAAAAAATAATAAAGTCGATACTTCCATTCTTCGTCACAACAAAATTCGACCAAAAGGGTTTTCGGGATACGAGCGTCCACTCTCACCGCTTTCAATAAGCATTATTCGCGCTTTAACCGGATTAGGTGTGTCGCCCATTTGATTTTTCAAACGTTCCTCAACGTGGGAGTAATCTTTAAAGCCGATTTTCCCACCGGCGCTCGATTCGCAGAGCCGAATTGAATTGAATCGGGATTGAACGTTCGTGTATCTCGCGCGGTCGACGAACGACGGACGGTCACGGATTTATCTGCCGATTGATCAGTCCCACGATCGAAAAATGACGTGTACCCCGATTTCCATGAAAATTCCTTGCGATACGATCACCCCGGGCCGTATATCGATGCCGCGCTTCACCCTGGCCTTCAACAAAAGGGCCCGCGAGAGCCCCTGATCGGCCGTTCTCGAAATGCGAAGGATAAACAGGGCGGTCTTTTATCGAGGAAATAAGACAAATATTCGCGGCGTATATCGTGCTGCGCCGTGCGTCTGCATCGTGTCCGCACGCGAGTGTGCGGACACACGTGTATTATTGCAGCACGATGGGGCGAGATTCCCGAGATTCGTCCGTTTCTTCAAAGAATCCCATTCTCGAATCCCACGTACCGAAACAAGCCGCGCCGGTGTTGAAATCTCGATGCTACTTGCTCGAGAGATCGGAACATCGCTCGGCCGTTTTGCCGAATATATAAATGTTCGTCAACGTTAACGATGCACCGAGAAAATTTTCAGAGACGAAGTAATAAAGGATATAAGAGCCAAGACGGATGTTGGTGTCTGAATGGTCTTCATTTTTAAATTCATCGCGACAAATTTACCTCCGCCAGCGTTCAAGCCTGGACGGGCGTCTCAAGGTGTGAGAGGGAGGTTCAGGTTCGAACCCTGGCTGAGGCAAATTTTTCGCAATTAAAGTTAAGCGACATTTCGTGAGACCGGGCCTAAATGGTTTCAATTTTTTAATTTATTGCGAAAAATTTACCTCAGGGTTCGAACCTGAACCTCCCTCTCACACCTTGAGACGCCCGGTTTCACCAAATGTCGCTTAACTTTAACCTTAGTTTAATTCATGTTTGTCTCTTTCTAGAGTGACACTTGGAAAGAGACAAAGAACGAATTAAGCTAACAATAGGCTTAAAGTTAAGCGACGTCGGTGAAACCGGGTCTTAGACACTAACATCCGTGTTGGCTCTTATATCCTTCATTACTTTGTATCTGTGATTTCACATCAGAGCCTTATGAATTTTATTTGACAAAAATTTCCATTAGATAAATGGTGTTTCCGACGGCTGATTTTCCTGATAAAATTATGGATATATCCGATAAAATTTTATCCGATGAAACCGGCAGTTACCAATGAAATTTGATCGAAAAACCGACCATATTCTTCATCGGACAATTTAATCGAACATATTCATTTGCTACGTAATTGGATGATCCGATTATATTTAATCGGACATTTCTCTCAGCGTGAAAATGATAAAAATTGATGGAATTGGCCGATTTCGGATAATTATTGTTTATTAGAATATCCGAAAGATTCTAAGCGCGTTATCCTTAGATCGTTCTGGTCCTGAAGCGGGTAAATGAACGACGATCGCATGACGCATTGCGTCAGAATTCAATTGTGCCGGTGGCGTGATTCGAGCATCTCGATTTCCGCTTCTATTCGACGACAGAGAGGCGAGGAGTTGAATGATCTTCACACTCAAGACGTGCGAGGGGGAATTAATTAATCTATAAATGGTTAAATTTTGATAACACAGTTACGCTTCGAGATGCGATGCAATTATATCGGTGAATTATGTTAATAATTTCTGCTTAACAACTTGCAAGGCGGAGCCAATTTTATTGCTTTATTTCTTAATTAACGGGGTCGGATAACTGTGTATTTTTATCCGCAATCGCAGATAAAAATGTGAAGGCATCAAAATAGTATGTTATGCGTGAGAGAATTTGTTATCCTTGATATTGCATAAAACATAGATGTCGAGCAGCGTAATGCACTATGTGAGAGTACACGAGACATCTTCGTACAAGCCGATGTAAAGTTATTTAACAACTAACTGAACGTTAATACCCTCCGGATAGCGCATCTGCGATATTTATTAAAGAAACAATGGGGGGGAGCGATGCGAGAGATATCTCTTTTGTGCTTTCCAGCAAAGATTGAAATAAATCGCCATTGTATTCGATTGTTAAATCGTCGTTTCACGATCATCAAATATATGCGACAATAGCCGCCTCGCGCACAATATACGCGCCATATTTATTGGCTATAAATTACAGTTAGTCCGTAATTTGCCACCCGTGAGCTAATGACACGACGTCGTATAAATCACGAGACACACTCGGCAAGTCGCACGTTCGCCAATATACCGAAGTGATTCGCGCTCCATAATGATTCATAATTGGCAATTCAGAAGCTATAATGCGGATTAATTCCAATGGAGATCACACACGCAGTGTCTTAACAAAAGCCATTCCCGTTTAACTGGCGCACAATTTATATTTTCTCTACTCCACTTCGTCACTTGCTGCTATCCATGTATGAGAAATCATTACGGAATTCCAATTATCCTGTTTTTATTAATCAGACTTCGTAGATGAAATAAATCACACACGCAGCG